>NW_026866212.1:0-250625 GCF_026571515.1 Ruditapes philippinarum | reverse complement strand
CTGTCAGTTCAAACATACAAAACTGATAGCTGATGTTTTTAAAAAATTTCTTTTTGATTTTTCCCCAAAAATTTGAAAAGGACTGTTCCAAAAAGGAAGCTTCCCGGGCCCCAAATTTAAAAAATACGGGTAGGTTCCCAGGTTAGATTTGAACCAAAAATATTTAGGTTATTTGTCCTTTTTGCCATAAGTACACACAACAAGTTGAAATGGCATTGTCCAACTGGCCATCACTTTGTCTCGATCCATATCTTAGAATTGTTTTGTCCAATTTTCTTGAAACTTTGCAGGAATGTTTGCATAAATGGAAATTAGGCTGACCAAAATCCATTCATTTGGTTTTTGAATTATGGCCCTTTTTTACTTGTGAAAAGCATTTTGTAAGAAAAATATCCATTTTTAAGTCATAATTTACAAATGAAAGCCAACATGAATGTATATAATAATACAGAAATGATGCTCATAAAACGCTTCAAAGCTGAATATTGAGTTATGGTCCTTTGTGTCTTGAAAATGGGCATTTTGTACTGGAGCATTGACCTTTTGATGCTTTACTTTTTAATAGCTCTTGCCATAAAATCTGATGATAATACTCAAAGTTTGCTAAGCACCAAGAGTATTTTTGTACCTATCTTATGGTGTATCTCAAATATTAGATTTATTTCTGTTCTTATATATAACATAGTGATTTATAAACATCATAAAGGAATTTGTTACCAATTGTAATGTGTGTTCATGTTGCTTTTTTTATTTTAATGAAGTTGTGTTTAAGACGGATGTGGTGAAATTTGTGAAAAATTCATTTTTTTTGCGCCAAAAAAGCTTTGCAAATAAATGATTTTGTTTAAATAGCGAGTATGTGACCCAATGTTGTCAATGACAGCTGGGCACCGTCATTGCATACTCCTTATCAGGTGTCTTACTCTGGACAGCTTGTGGGATAGTATTCCACTTGTCAACAAGGGCGGCACCAAGCTCCTGGGTGCTTCTTGGCTGGACCTGACAGGCTAAAATACGGGCCTGTAGCTTATTCCATACATGCCTAATGGGATTAAGATCTGGGGATTGGGCTAGCCAGTCCAAATGAGTAATACCCTGTTTTCCAAGAAATCTTGGAGGGACTTTAGCTGTTTTAAATCACCCCATTAAAATGAACCCTTTAAACCAAAAATTGCACCAGCATAAAACCCTTTTACCGGGGGTGTTGGGATCTCATCTCGTTTCCCCGCTGGGCAGTCAATGTCCCTCTTTTTGAGGACAAAAAAGTCAGTACGTCCCCTCCCAGCTGATTCCAATTTCCCGAACCCTTATTGATTCCCCTGCCCCTTAAACGGTCGTGTTCCACAATGTTTTCCCGGGATGAAGTTTGGTTTCCCCTGACCTTCGCCATAAACCCAAAACATGCCTATTTTTATAGTCCCAAAGGGAGTACCTTGACTCCCTTGGTGAAGAGGACAGGCCCCCCAGTCAATACTGGGCCCCAAACCCAAAATGGGTCCATTGCCCATCATATCAGTGCCGGCAAGTGGGGCCCCCTAACAGGGAGGATTGGTTAAAACATGGTCCCTTTTTCAATCGCAGACCAAAATTTTTAATTTCAAACAGTACCCTATGCTGAAGTACATTTTGGTCCCGCCACCACCATTTTTCGTCTAACAGGTGACCCTGCTGTTGGAACCTCGCCCAAAGGCTCGGGGAAAAACCGTATGTCCACACCAAAAAAACCTTGCCAAAACCCCACAAAAGTCGAGGCCCCCTTTTCTCCACCATACCAACTGCCCCCCCCAACCCAAATCTGTTCCTGATAAAATGCCTTTTAAAAATTGCATTTGCAAAATTTTTCAATCTTAAAAGTTTAATATTATTTCAATGGAAAATGAAGAATGAACACCCTACACATTATGGTACTTGTATTCTGTGTCTAATAAAGAATATCAAAATAGAGGGTCACCTTGCTTGTACTACTTGCACATGAAAGTGGCCTCTCATTCTAAAGGGATATGTATACACAGAGTACACTCTCGAAACTTACTACACACAACTTTACAATGTAAATATCATAACATTAATGATGTAGAATTTCATGATGCATCTGTGGGTTGCTTAGCAAACTTTGAGTAGTATAATTTTTCTAAATAGCCCATTTTTAAATAAAAAGAGAAAGGTAAAAAAAAAAAAAAAAATTCTACCAAGACTACATTTTTAATATCAATTGTATTGTTAAGTTTTTAATCAAAACCAAACATGAATTTATATATAATAATCAGTGGATAATTCTGAAATGCCATCATAATCCACAGGTGTGTCTAGTCATGTCTATTATTTTAAGATGGTCTTGGTTAAAAACTAAAGCCAATAATCTTAGTACAGTTATTTCCCTTCTTATAAAACTAATCAAGATAAACTTACTTTATAAGTACACACAAAAATCTGGTAATACTAATGATGTATTTGAAGAGAATCTGGTTTGATTAAAGTGATTCTATGTACATTTTGTTTAGAGCTTTGAATAATTATATATACATGGTTAGTTAACAATGTCAAATAAATTCAGAATTAAACATTTGATAACTATCTTTGATTCCTGGTCTAAATTTGATAATGTTGAACAAAAAAATGTGCATACTTCAGCTATGCCCTTGAATGCTAAAGTTGTAATACTAAAATAACATAGCCATTGAATGAATGGCCAAAATGACATTAAATAATGAAACTTTAATGTCATTATAATTCGCTAAAAGGAATGTCCTAATAAGGGGGCCAATATTAGAGCTATTATAACTTGACATTGCTCAGTTTTGTGGGCTTGTTGACAATTAATGACATTAATATAAAGTAAAGACAACTAAATTCATTTGTTAACTTGAAAAAAGTAGTAAAAAGCTTTATGTTATAAACTTTTTTTAAAAGTTGCCAACATTAACATTATATTGTTTCCATTAACTTTATGGTGAATTCTGGAAAGAGTTGTGATATAGAATGTCTCTATTATTTAACACACGTAAAACAGAATAATTAAATTGTTCCTAAAAAAAAATACTATGTGCAGTTTTATTCCTTTAGCAATAATTTCATGCATCCACCATTCATTTTTAAGAACAATTTTACACTCTAAATTTCTTTCATACAAGCACTTTTTCAAAATTCAAACCTTTAATATTTGCAGCGTATACATGTATTAAACTTTATACGCATTTAATACTAAGAAGCTAAGTGATTTGATCATAGGGCAGGGATATAAGTGTGACAAAATTTCCCCTTGTTTAGTATTTATTTTTTTGAGGACTGCAGATTACATTTAAAAACACTTTTGTGTTGCGTTAGAAAGACAATACTGTTCTCAAATGTCTATTTTTATTGTTTCAAATAAATACCAGTGTATAATTGCAGAATATTGGTTGTTTTAATACTGTTTGAATTGATAGCGGTCAAAAATTATCCCCAGTAGGGTAGTTATTTTTAATCTTTTTACTCAGAACTAAGTGGTTTGTTTAACATTAAACTTTTCCCTTATTTATAAGTGTCCTAGAGTCATTGAAATTATATTAATAAAAAAGGCTGACTTTGCAAAATTGAGGCTGGGTTTTTATGAATAAGATCAAACCCAAGAAGGAAATGTCACTAAAATGTCCTATCATCTAGATAATATTTACATGAAAATGTAGTACGTACATGTAATACAGTATCGTAATAGGACAATAGATGTTGCCATTCCATTATATGAGAATGTATGTACAGTACTATGTTTAGGACACAAGATGCTGCCACCCAATATTAATATTTTTTTGACTGGATGTACAGTACGTATAGTATGGACACAGAATGCTGGCACCATATATTATATTTGACTGTATGTACAGTACTATGTAGGACACAGATGCTGGCACCATATATTATATTTGACTGTATGTACAGTACTATGTAGGACACAGATGCTGCCACCATGTATTACATAAGAATGTATGTACAGTATTATGTAGGACACAGATGCTGCCACCATGTATTATATAAGACATGTATGTACAGTAATTATGTAGGACACAGATGCTGCCACTATATATCATATAAGAATGTATGTACACGTACTATGTAGGGACACAGATGCTACCACTATATATGATATATGAGAATGTATGTACAGTACTATGTAGGGACACAGATGCTGCCACTCATGTATTATATAAGAATTGTATGTACAGTCATTAATGTAGGACAACAGATGCTGCCACTATATATCATATAAGAATGTATGTACAGTAACTATGTAGGACACAGATGCTGCCACTGTATATCATATAAGAATGTATGTACAGTACTATGTAGGATACAGATGCTGCCACTATATATGAGAATGTATGTACAGTACTGTGTAGGATCACAGATGCTGCCTCACCATATATTATATAAGAATGTATGAACAGTACTATGTAGGACACAGATGCTCTGCCACTGTATAGTCTATAAGAATCTACTATGTAGGACACAAATGCTGCCACTATATATGAGAATGTATGTACAGTACTGTGTAGGACACAGATATCCAACTATACTACATGAGAATGTATGTACATACTGTCTAGAATACATGCCCCCACTATATTACATGAGAATGTATGTACATACTGTCTAGGATACATGTCCCACTATATTACATGAGAATGTATGTATATACTGTCTAGGATACATGTCCCCACTATATTACATGAGAATGTATGTACATAGTGTCTAGGATACATGTCCCACTATATAACATGAGAATGTATGTACATACTGTCTAGGATACATGTCCCCACTATATAACATAAGAATATAAGACTTGCCGTCTAGGATACATATGAATACAGTGAGAATGTATGTACATGCTGTCTAGGATACATGTCCCACTATACTACATGAGAATGTATGTACATGGTCTATCTAGGATACATGTCCCCCACTATATACATAAGACATGAGAATGTATATACTAACATACTGTCTAGTCTAGGATACATGTCCCACTATAGATACAGTAAGAATATAAATACATGAATACTAACATGAGGAATGTATTTCATAATGTCTAGGATACATGTCCCACTACTACTACATGAGAATGTAATGTACATACTGTCTAGGATACATGTCCCCACTATATCACATGAGAATATATTGTACAATACTGTCTAGGATACATGTCCCCACTATAACTACATTAGAATAAATGATATAAGTTCACTTTAAAGAATATACTGTCTAGGATACATGTCCCCACTATAATACATGAGAATGTATGTACATACTGTCTAGGATACATGTCCCACTAAACCAACTAGGGAATTAAAAAAAAAACCCCCCAAATTTTGTAATACATTAAGATACATGTACATACTGTCACATACATGCTCTCCACTGTACTACATTGGAGGAAACGTACATAGACTAGGTACATGTCCCCACTATAATACAAAGAATATGTAACATTACGCGTCTAGGATACATGTCCCCACTATACTTACATGAGAATGTATGTTCATACTGTCTAGGAATAGCATGTCCCCACTTATAATACATGAGAATACATGTACATACTGTCTAGGATACATGTCCCACTATACTACATGAGAATGTATGTACATACCTGTCTAGGATACATGTCCCCACTATACTTACATGAGAATACATGTACATACTGTCTAGGATACATGTCCCCACTATATTACATAAGAATATATGTACATACTGTCTAGGATACATGTCTCCACTATACTACATGAGAATACATGTACATACTGTCTAGGATACATGTCCCCACTATACTACATGAGAATGTATGTACATACTGTCTAGGATACATGTCCCCACTATATTACATGAGAATACATGTACATACTGTCTAGGATACATGTCCCCACTATACTACATGAGAATGTATGTACATACTGTCTAGGATACATGTCCCCACAATATTACATGAAAATACATGTACATACTGTCTAGGATACATGTCCCCACTATAATACATGAGAATATAAGAACATACTGTCTAGGATACATGTCCCCACTATAATACATGAGAATGTATGTACATGCTATCTAGGATACATGTCCCCACTATACTACATGAGAATGTATATACATACTGTCTAGCTAGGAGACATGTCCCCACTATAATACATAAGAATATAAGAACATGCCGTCTAGGATACATGTCCCCACTATAATACATGAGAATGTATGTACATGCTATCTAGGATACATGTCTCCACTATACTACATGAGAATGTATATACATACTGTCTAGCTAGGATACATGTCCCCACTATAATACATAAGAATATAAGAACATGCCATCTAGGATACATGTCCCCACTATACTACATGAGAATGTATGTTCATAATGTCTAGGATACATGTCCTCACTATAATACATGAAAATATATGTACATACTGTCTAGGATACATGTCCCCACTATACTACATGAGAATGTATGTTCATAATGTCTAGGATACATGTCCCCACTATACTACATGAGAATGTATGTACATACTGTCTAGGATACATGTCCCCACTATAATACATGAAAATATATGTACATACTGTCTAGGATACATGTCCCCACTATACTACATGAGAATGTATGTACATACTGTCTAGGATACATGTCCCCACTATACTACATGAGAATACATGTACATACTGTCTAGGATACATGTCCCCACTATACTACATGAGAATACATGTACATACTGTCTAGGATACATGTCCCCACTATATTACATGAGAATACATGTACATACTGTCTAGGATACATGTCCCCACTATATTACATGAGAATGTAAGAACATGCTGCCAGAGAATGTATGTACTATACTGTATAGGACACAGATGTCCCCGCTATACTACATGAGAATCAGGAGGGGGATATTGTTTTGACGTTGTCCGTTCTTCAGTCAGTTCATCCGTCTGCCTTGTTCAGGTTAGACCCTTTAACTCAGAGTTATGGCCCTTGATTAGTTATGCTACTTCTCTGCAACTACATGCTGGAATTCAATAAAACTTTATGGGAACCTTCAATACCAATACGAGATGCGCATATAGTTGCCTTGTTCTGGTCAAACCCTTTATCTAAGAGTTATGGCCCTTGATTAGTTATGCAATATGCATATAGAGCAATAATTGTTTCTGTGCTACTTCTCTGCAACTACTGGCTGGAATTCAACAAAACTTTATGGAAACCTTCAATACTAAGTGGAGATGTGCATATCTTTGCTTTATTCCAGTCAGACCCTTAACTCAGAGTTACTGCCCTTGATTTGTTATGCAGTATATGCATATCATCACCTTGTTCCAATCAGACCTTTCAAGATAGAGTTATGGCCTTTGATTAGTTGTGCAGTATGCATATAGAGGAATATTGCTATTTTTTTTCAACTTCTGGATTGTTTTCAAGAATATTTTATTGGAATCATCAATATGAAATTTATGTAAAAAAAGCCTTATGTTTCCAGTTGTTATGTTAGTAAAGCTGGAACGTCGCCAAATGACCTATACTGTGTCGGTGTGACATAAAACCCAAACAAACAAACATGTTAGTCATAACCAGTACTCGGCAGTGGATATAAATTCAACGAATTTGCTTGTTTGAATGACTTTCAAGTCTGCTTCGTGGATCTAGCCAGTGATGATACTATATATGGTGACATATGGCTTGTGTAACCATGATCCCTGGCTTGAGAGACAGACACAGACTATTACCATGGCTGCCATGTATAACCTAGCTAGCTGTCATAGTGTTAAGCATGACTTTGTCACTTCATATTTTCCAAAAAAGAACACAAGCTTTTATAATTGCACTTATCAATTAAAAATGCATTATCTCAAGTGAACCACTTAAAAATGATTTTCACAACAGTGTAGAATGAACCATATAAGTGTGTCTTCATGAAAACATTAAGTACCAACTTGTAGTATTAAAGCTTTCTGCCCCCAGAATGATGGTAAGTTGAACATTTCTGAATGTCTAAATATCTTAAAACCACTAGTCCATCTTTTAATCTGCTAAATATCTTACATTAGCTTGTTCATTTTTTAATGTACACAAAATTGTTGTTAGGGAAAATTTAAAAACATGACTGTACTGTCTGAAAAAGCATACAGTGCACTGATGTGCTGACTGATCTAAGCTTGCATTGGTTGCATGGGTAAATTTAGTTTGCTGCCAGCAGGTTAGGATTAATCGTAAATTTTACAATGTAGTTTGCACATAAAATCTATCTGTAATATTATCAGAATTATTCATAGCAAAATTGAATATGATTAAGAATCATATAAGAACTTTATTTGATTATATGATATTTGAGGAATTGTTAAAATTATTAACTAGCCTTTTTATTATTGAAATCAACATATGTAAGTATTTTCTAATTTTTGGGGAAAATTAATCATTTATCTACATGCATGCCACTCTAAATCATGTTTATTTCACATAATAACAGCAAAGAGGAAATGGTCATTAAGTTAAAAACCACAATCACTTCAAGCTAAACAATAACCAGGATATAAATTTAACATCTTGCATGTGATTAAAGTTCCCACAATTGTATGGCATTATATTATGATTGCCATAGGAAACTTTTAAAAATCAAGACTCAGACATTCTAAGCAGAAGGTTCATTATGAATTTAAACAAGAGGGCCATGATGGCCCTGAGGTCGCTCACCTGTATATAGGCCCCCGGAGCGGGGCCAGTTTAAACCCCAGGGCTTTTATTTGAACATCTTGGAAGACACTCATTAGAAGATGTTTCACAATGATAAGTTTTTACTACTCACATATAATGAAAAACCTTGACCCCCTCCCCCCCCCCCCCCCCCCCCCCCAATTTTCACCCGAGGGCTTTTATTTGAACAAACTTCCATAAGACATCCATAAGAAGATATTTCATGCTAAACATCTAAGCTCTAGCTCATTGGGTTTTTTAGAATAAGATTTTTAAGTTTTTACTATACACATATAGTTAAAAACAATAACACCACTTTGTAGACACTTACTAGAAGATGTTTCATGCTTAATATCTAAACTCTAGCTATTTGGGTTTTTTCAAAGAAGATTTTTTAAGTTTTTACTATATGCATATAGGGAAAATTAATGACCCCCTGGGGCAGGGCCAATTTTGACCCCAGGGCTTTTATTTGAACAAACTTTGTAGACACTCACTAGAAGGTGTTTCATGCTTAATATCTAAACTCTAGCTATTTGGGTTTTTTTCAAAGAAGATTTTTTAAGTTTTTGCTATAAACATATAAAGAAAATCAATGACCCCCGGGGCGGGGCCAATTTTGATCCCAGGACTTTTATTTGAACAAACTTGGTAGACACTCACTAGAAGATGTTTCATGCCAAATATCTAAGCTCTAGCTCTTAGGGTTTTTTAAAAGAAGATATTTAAAGTTTTTTCTTTCAGTTGCCATGGCAACCAGAGTTCTGCATGGAATGGAATTCTTTGAACGACTTTGTAAAGGCTTCATACAAGGAACATCCCTGTGAAGTTTCATTATGATCTGCCTTATGGTTTGAGAGGAGATGTCGTTTTAAAAGTGTGAACGGACGACGGACGACGTACGAAGAATGATCCTAATAGCTCACCCTGAGCATATGCTCAGGTGAGCTAAAAATATATGGTAAATAGAATGTTTGATTGATCCCATGGCACAAATAATCTAATGGTTGATTCCATGGCACAAATAATCTAATGGTTAAATATAATGTTAAAGATATCATTAAGACAAATATATTCAGATAAAGTTTCAAAACGGTCAGACTCTACTGTATTTCCTGGTGACTTGGTTAAGACTACAGATCATGTGGCTTGCTGACCCCAGATGACCCATGTTCAAACTACAAAATTTTGTTGAGTTCCATAAACATTCAATCAAACTTGTGACCTCTAGAGTGTAAATGTAGATAATATACCCAAAGTGTGAACAATGGGTTATCAAGTGACTGATCCTTATACTTTATAGGTCACCCTGATACTGAAAATAGTCTTTTAAGTAATTATGTAAAATTAATATTTAAATACACAGTTTAGGCCATATGGCACCAAACAGGTGAGATGTAAGAGGTGAATTTAGAAATGAATGGACTCCAGTTATTTCAACCATTTAGTTGCCTCATTCCAGACAGTTGCTGCAATTCTTATGCCTTAACCCCTTAAAGGCAACCCCTCAGCCACAATTGGCTAATTTAACTTTAAAACATGAAGTTAAAACAAAACATGAAGTTAAAACAAAACATGCAGTTAAAACCTCAGTCCCTTATATCTATGAATTATACATAAGACTAGGTAGCCTACGTGCCTTCAGTGTACAGGTCAGTACTCACATGTATGTCATTTGACAAGACTCTAGCTTAACTGGCAAATATCAAAATACCTTCAACAATGGACAGTTCCAAATTAATTCCAATTCATTAAACCCTTGCCATTCTAAATATCTTAATTGGACTTGTCCATTATTCAGTCGGGACAAAACTATTCCTTTTTTTTTAGGGAAAATTTCAAAATAGCAACTGACTTAAGAGTGTACACTGCAGACCAATATCAGACAATGCAGATGTTGCTACTGATCATGATTTTTTCACTGGTTGTATGGGAAGATTCTATTGCCACCAGAAGGCTTAAGGTTAATTATAACTTTTTTTAATTTAGCATGGTAAGGGTTAAGAAACAATATCGAGGTCTTTAGGAGTTTAATTCTTCTTTCTTCAGAATAATTTCAGAATCTTGTAGCAAGAAGAATTTAAATGCAGACTTAGACAAACATAAACAATTGTGCCACAAGTAAAGACAAAAAGCTTTTAGCTAATTACATCATAAATTGCTTCTTTCAAACTTAATTTCTCTTCTACAATGGAAACCTTAAAGCTGCTCACTGTCAGATAAATGACAGGAAAAGTCAAAATATCATTTCAAAGAAAAAATTATGAAATGTTCCAGTATCAAATTCCCATGTAAAACTTAGCAATCTTATAAAATGTAAGTATGACAGAATTTACTTTTTTCACTATATCTCTACCTCATTAATTATAAAGTAAATTAAAGCTATACATGTTGTATTTGCATAATTGACACATAAACAAATTTTGTGGATAGTATATATTTCAGGTTATTAAAATCACATTATTTATTAATGAATGATAATACAATGTAAACCTGAACTACTTAAAAAAATTTATATAAGTTAATATGAATCTGGTGGCGAGCTGCTGTAAATTGTGTATTATATGATGAAAAACAACAACTTTAAGCAGATGTTTGGATGCATTTCATTATCAAACAGCTGTTATATTGTGGACCAAACAAAGAATGTGGTAACTTTACTAAGTACCTGACAATACATTATTGATGGAGAAAACCATACTTGATCATGATAAAAATTAACAAATAGTGTATTGTGTCAATACTATGACACCCTCAACAATCATGAATCAATGGTCCTGATGAATTATAGATATATACATGTATGTAAGGTTTTTCTTCAATACTTTATCAAGATAAATTGACTTGTTTGATCAAGCCATTTTTTCTCATTGTTAACCTATGTATTGTGCTCAATATTAGGGATATCAAGATGATAAGAGCAAACAGTATACAACCTGGTCAGACTGCAACTATGGTATGTGGTTAGTCTGCACCTGTGTGATCAGACTGCACCTATGTGGTCAGTCAGCACCTATGTGGTCAGACTACAACTATGGTATGTGGTTAGTCTGCACCTGTGTGATCAGACTGCACCTATGTGGTCAGTCAGCACCTATGTGGTCAGACTACAACTATGGTATGTGATCAGTCTGCACCCATGTGGTCAGACTACAACTATGGTATGTGATCAGACTGCACCTATGTGGTCAGTCAGCACCCATGTGGTCAGACTACAACTATGGTATGTGGTTAGTCTGCACCTGTGTGATCAGACTGCACCTATGTGGTCAGTCAGCGTCTATGTGGTCAGACTACAACTATGGTATGTGATCAGTCTGCACCCATGTGGTCAGTCAGCACCCATGTGGTCAGACTACAACTATGGTATGTGATCAGACTGCACCTATGTGGTCAGTCAGCACCCATGTGGTCAGACTACAACTATGGTATGTGATCAGTCTGCACCCATGTGGTCAGACTACAACTATGGTATGTGATCAGACTGCACCTATGTGGTCAGTCAGCACCCATGTGGTCAGACTACAACTATGGTATGTGATCAGTCTGTACCCATGTGGTCAGTCAGCACCCATGTGGTCAGACTACAAATATGGTATGTGATCAGTATGCCCCCATGTGGTCAGACTGCACCTATGTGGTCAGTCAGCACCCATGTGGTCAGACTAAAACTATGGTATGTGATCAGTCTGCACCCATGTGGTCAGTCAGCACCCATGTGGTCAGACTACAACTATGGTATGTGACCAGACTGCACATATGTGGTCAGTCAGCACCCATGTGGTCAGACTACAACTATGGTATGTGATCAGTCTGCACCCATGTGGTCAATCAGCACCCATGTGGTCTGACTACAAATATGGTATGTGAATGGGGCGATTACTTGACAATTGTAATCGATTAAATTATGATTATTTGTCAAAATGCTTGATTAAATTAAATTACTGATTACTCCATTTTTACAACTACTTTGCGTTGATTATTTCCATCAAAATTGATTTCAAAGTGCTGCAACTTCTCAATGGATTCAGATAAAGTCAAAGGCTTTTCAGCATTGGTTACACATTACCTTATGAACGACCTGGGGTCATTTTTAGCCTCTCAAAAGTCCAAAATTTTCTTGGCATTGAGGGGGATTACCGCTCTGGCAACACCCTGATGTACCTTTTTGATGGGGGGCGGCGCCGAAAAAGCCATAACTTTTTTATTGTTTGGGGCCCAAACAGGACATTTTTTCACTATTTGAGGCCTAAAAGATGGGGGGGGGGGGGGGGCCGAAAGTTCATTGTTTCGCGTATATATGAGGTAAAGGGTTATATATAACTATTTAGTCTACATGATATCATTTATATATAACTGTCAGAGCAATGATTCAAAAAAGGATGTAAAATAACATTGTACATGTCATTAAAACACGAGTTTCATGTCATGGCTTATTAAGTAATTAACAATGATAAAGTATGGTAAAAATTGCTTGCCATAGTTCTCATGTTTCTGGGGTTTTTTTGTTTTGTTTTGCACAAAGAAGAGTTTTGTAAACCATATAAAAAAATATTCTTTCATTTTTTTTACCATACATTAAATATAAATGTAAAAGTATGTTTTAATTTATTAAACTAAAATGTATATAAAATCATAATTTTGGGACACTAATGCTACCAACAGATTTTAAAAAATTCTCTTTTTTTTCTAATTGGATTTTTCGTCACATATTCTAAAACAGTTGAAGTAACACGTATAAAATTTTAAAAACAGTTTTGTTAATTTAAAGATGTATTTTAGAGAAACAAATGAAAAGCTAAAGCAAACATTAGTGTATAAACCAGTATACTGTGATAAAAAATCACAGACCTCACTAACATAGAGGCCCTTCTAAAGAGGTGTATGTATCACTGCTTTAATTTAGACAGAAATTATTTTCTTAAGTTTGAGGTTAAGCACACAACAACATTCTAACACAACTGGTGGAGAAAGATCCTTGGATGAAAAAATAATGGTCACCCCTAACTGCATGGATACATGTAGTTTCCTCAACTTCAAAGTTCATGATGTGCTCAAATCCACAATTTTGTTGGGCTAATCATTGAAAACCAATGATCTTATGATTTATCTTTTGCCAATGTACAGACTTGGAAGGTTAAAAAAAACAACCACAAAAAAAAAAACGCAACAATTCTCATTTTTAAAAATGTCATTTTTTAATTGTCAGCATTTCTACTACATTAGTATACATGTAACATCATAGCAAGATAAAATATCATTTTTTTGTCTTTTAAAAAGTATAATATTAAACACTGGGGTATAGACAACTTGTACACAAAACATAATAAAAACAGTTTTAGTTACAGAAAGAGATAGATGTTAGTGTATTATTTTTCTCCTTCTACAACACAAGACATTATGCAAGCATTTTATGCTTGAAATTATTAAATATTCATTGAAAGACACTAGAACTTTTGAGATTCAGTACACATTAAGTAATTCACAATTCCATGTACACATATACCAAATATGTCTTTACTGTTGCAAACAGTACATGTGTGTTTTCATAATCTTTACAGGCTGAATATAAGTAAGTTTTTCTTAATCTCAGACTAATTTTCACAGTTTTGCATTTATGGTCAGACTTTGCACCTCTTTCTTTTTATATCTTGTAATTTTGAAAAGTTGTAAAAACAGCACTCTGGAAATTCTCTGAAGTGCTTTTTATGCATCACAAACTGTTACATGTAATGAATAAAAATTTCAGCTTTTTGCTGATTTCTTTACAAGGTTTAAAGTTAAACTTTCATTTTTTGTTTTTCCTGGCTCTGGAGTTTTTTTCCTCAAAAACACAGCCTGTGAATGAAACATAGAGCATTAATAAGGACATATACGGTATTCAAGATCATTTATAACAATGGCGTCTTAGAAAAAAAATGTCAATTTTTTCCCAACAGACTATTCAAACAATGCCTCAACCAAAGTAAAAATATTAAATGTTAACACCCAGTTTAATTTACTTTATACAAAAGATAAAGTTCCTCTTTTCAACATACAGTCAACATATTGTTAGTTTTCTTCAACAGACAAAAAATAAAATAAATGTCTATAAAAAGCAAGCTTCTGAGCTCTGCAATGTATTATTGAGACTGTCCTTTTAAAATAATTTAAAAAAAAAGAGAGCTATAATGTCCCTGCATTGCTCACCAGAATAATTATTGCATCAATTAGAAATCTGGATATAGTTCAAATTTGTTTCTATTTCTAGCCCCTATCATTCAAATTGAAGTTACAATGTCACAAAGGTGCTACACAGCTTTTTCAGAAAATCTGACCAACAGTTTATGAGAACAATATTATTGTTAAAGAAGGATTCCAGATTCTAATAGCTCACCCTGACCTTTCAGTTCTGGAGAGCTTATAAAAAGAAAAGCAGTAAAAATTTTTTTTGCAAAATACCTGTTATGCAATGTGAGAGAAAAGAAAATAGCATCTTTACAGAAATGTGGGAAAAGCATTAAAGGGTGTTTGTCAACATTATATAATATGAGTCATGTGACAGGTATTTTAAGAACTGAGAGAAATCATCACCATGTCAACCACCTAATACCTCCATCTTTTTTCCGATTTCTCTTAAACAGGTATCAATAGGTCAATACATACAGGAGAAAAAAAACGCTAACAATGTTAATAATACATATTCAATACTACATTTGTATAGCAGACCTATAAATATTTAAAGGTGAGCTTTGGGGATCCTGAAAGGGAAATTTTTACAGTACAACACCTCTATCAAATGCCCAATTTATTTTGGGTTTTTCTTTTCTAGTTATCAGACTAAATAACTGTAATTTTAAACCTTTCTAAAAAATTTGTTTTTTTAACAAGTTCTGGTAAACCAGGTAAAATAAGTTTTAAAAGAAAACATGATTTTGGATTGTTAATGGGAAAAAGGTTAAAAAACTGCACAAAAAGAACATTAAAAACATAAAATTGGGAAAAAAAAGCCTAAGGTTTTTATTAAAAAATTTTTTATTTTTAAAAAAAAACTTTTTATCAAATTTCATATATTTTTGGTTTCATTTAAGGAAAGTCTGTTTTTTTAAATTATTGCACAGCTTTAAACTTTCACAGCTTTTTAAAATTTTTTTTGGTTTTTTAAAAACTAAGTTTCTTTTTTCCTGGCAATATTAAAGTAGTCAATTTACACATCAGTAGTCAATTCAAAATGTGTCTGGCATTTAAGGAACAAATAAAGGTAATTTTTCATAAAGAGTACAATTTTGGACAGACAACAATAGAAAACTATTATAAACCTAAAATACACATCCATTTTAATTGCAAATGTTTCCCTACATGTGACCTGTTATGAAAATAGAAAATTACAATTGGTATATGCCCTAGCTGTGTATGAATGTATTCAAGTTTGAATGCTTCATCAAATAATTAACTTGTAAAATTAATATTCTTGATTGAAATCAAAAACTGTCCATGAATAAGTGTGTTCCAAACTAGTTTAAGAAATGAAAATTTTCCAAGCTGAAAAAAAAACCAAAACAAAACTTGACAGTTGAAGAAAGAATATAACTACACCTTAATGAATTCTAGGTTTACTTCCACTTATTGGCCTTAAACAGTCAATATGTTTGCCCACAACCAACACTGATGCTAAGTAACCAGCCAAGATATAACATCCACTGTTCTTAACAAAATGTAAATTACAGGTACTAAATAACAATCTGGCACTCTTTTTTTTTCTCAGACCCATATTTGAAAGATTTGGACAGACAAAATTTGTGTCGTTCTTAAGGAAGCTTTTGTATCTTGAAAACAAAGTACATGTTAGTGCCAAACTGATGCTGTGCTTTCTCAGATTTTATAACACAAAAAATTTCAAACATACAACACTAATAGTTATAGAGACTGATTTCTTTATTGCAGAGACCTGAAAAATCATATACATTCCTAATTTATGAAAGACAAAACGGAAACAAGGAATTCATAAGTATCCCTGGATATTGCAATCTTGCTGATAATTACAATGATAAAACCATCAATTCCTATATAACAATACATAAACAATTTGACCTGAACTAAAAAAATTCCTGGCAAACAAAGTCAAAATGATTTCACCAGATTGCACATTTTGACCTTACCAAGAAAATTCTATCCAAGAAATATGAAATCATTTTTGAGCACTACAGTTTTACTCTTAACCAAAAAAATTCCATGCCAACTTAATTTCATGATTTAACAATATTGTTAAAACTATACTGCAGCTATAAATATTATATAAGATACCCAATGCAGTCAATAGAAAGCCAGATGAGTTGATATATTATCTAGAAATAAAAGATAATGTGCACGATGTTGTACAGTTGCCATGATTGTTTATCTGTGTTTGTGGTTTCTTCCACTGAAAACTTCATTCATGTTAATGTAAACAAACATTACTGTTAAGCTGCTGAAATACCCCACTTTGAGTCTGGAACAGTATAGAGTCTTCACTGATGTGCATGCTGGCCTGGCTCTAATCTAGGGGCAAAAGCTAATTACTTTCAGTTTCTGACATCACAAGTCCTTAAACACATGAATTATGTTACATCAATATATAAAATTAATAGTTCCACTTGTATAATAATGTACTGAAACAGGACAAAAAACCTTGAGGATAGACCAGGTGTAAACATGTTATTTCTATAGATAAATACACCTGCCACAAATTCTAAAACCACTTTCAACCTAATGAAGTGCATTCCATGCAGTATGTTAAACTTTTCAGATATGTTTCCCTGCACATTACTTCTTGTCCTTAGGAAAACACATACCTGACATTTGCAGAAAATGAATTCTTGAACAAAAATAAGTGTTATGGTAGCAAACACATGTAGATTGTTTCTTGGGGTTCTATAATCCCTTCCCTTTGCAGAATGGTTTCAAAAAAAAATTTAAAAGTATTGTCCCTTTTAAAAAAAATTCCCAATGTCTGGGAAAAAAATCATAAAAAGATTTTTTTTAAAACTTTTGGGAAATTTCAATTTTTGGTCTTTGGGGATGAGTAAAAAATTTCCAAAAAACAAGTCTTTGCATTCACAATTATTGGCAAATTAACAACAATGAAAGAAAAAGAAAACAACAAATAACTGAACTAGAATTCTGTAACATTATGCAGCGTGTACAATAATAAAAGAAAGAATAAAAAAATGAAATACATTGATTGTCATTAAAAATAATTTCACTTTGTCAGGAAAAGCACAGAAATATATAAACATCTTCATGAAACAATTAATTCCAAAATTGCATTAAAGACTCACCATGACTTAACAGTATTCTCAATGACTACTTTCAAAAAAAATTAAAGGATCTATAAAACTAGTATGTAAATATCATGTCAAACATTGAATATGAATTAAAATTGAAGAAAAAAATAGCTTATTATTCTGAAATTTTGCATACAGCATGATAGAATAACTCAACGAATAAGAAAAAAAAGCAAATCATGATGAGTCTTTAATAAGAGACATAAAGTACCACACATCCAGGCTGTTCATATATACAATCAAACTGGATTACACAATGAATCTATTATAAAGTACATCCTATTTTGGCCCTAATTTGAATAACAGAACCTCCTTTTTTAACCAGGTCTATTTATTTATTTATCAATATTGGCTTTGTTTAACCCTTTATCTGCTGAATTACTAAAATGAACTTGTCAAACTTATAATTTTAAAACTGGTTATTATCAATTTTGGGGATATCAAGATAAGCTTACAGTATAGAGCCTGGTCAGACTGCACAGGCTGGCATGATTCTATAGTCTATACTAGTGGCAAAGGTTATCACTTTTGGTTTCAGCAGGACAAGTGTCAGCTACAAAATTAAATTGTCACTATAACACAGAAAATACTCTTAACTATTTTTTGTTGAAGTGCTTTGTCTACTTACATTGTACATGTATAAGTAAATAAAAGACAATAAAATTAAAGGTCAGTCATAAAACTTTAAACAGACTTCTTTTCTGGACTTAACTTCTTAATTTTCTTTCTTGTTGATTTATTATTTCCACATATAAACTTGATGACATTTGGTCATACAATGTAGCTTAAATAGTGAAATTCTTGAGTTTGTGAGAAATTATCGTTTTCATGTGACTTTTTAGTTAGTACATGTATCAAAAATAAAAATGACTCACTGCTGATATAAGTGAACATATCTTATTTAATATGTTGCCACATAAAGTTACTAAATATAAAAGTGAACTCATTTAATAATCAATATTTCACAGACTGGCAAATATGTCTGTCTTATTTATCTAACCATTAAGGCGTCAACTGTGTTTGTAACTTAAAATAACACTTTATTTTGCTAAGGAATCCAGCTTTCTTTCACATACAGTCAATTTAAATAACATCCAAAGCAGCCGCTGGAAAAAACATTCTCATCCTTTCAAAATAAAAAAAAAACAAAAAACATTTGTCATACTAATCACTGAGTATCAATTGATTTCTAGTGTTTTTGTTTTTTTATTTTTCTCACTTACAACACAAATACTTGATGACCAATGCAGTATGGTGTTATCGTGCAAAATAATCACTGTGTGTAATTGTGAACTTCATGATAGAACAATAATAATGTAAAAGAGATCACTGTGCGTAAACTGCAACTCTGTCACACAATGACACATATTAGTTAGGTAATCAAAAGATGATTCAACACCTTGGTGACTATTCAAGGGCTTATATCAATCAATATTTAGATCTAAAATCCCATTTAAAAAATGCTGAAAAAAGGATTAAACTTATTTCTAAAGGTTTCGTTTCTAGAAGTATGAATTTCCTTAATCTTATTACTTTTTAACTTTTATAAAGTGGCAAACTATTAATGTAGAGCTATTAACAAATCAACTTTGTTTAAAAATGGGCCCTTACATGCTGATTTGTAAAAAACTATCTTCAGTTAAAATGCATGTCACTCTCAACATTCTGATTCTGACAGTCATTCTCGTATTCAACAAAGTCATCGAGCAGGCTAGGCCATGCTTCTGTGTCATCATAACTAGTTAAATCCTCCCCAACTTGCTCTATAAAGTTCAAAAACATATCCCATGTGTCTTTAGACACACCGCGTATATTCTGATGTTTCTGAAGAAAGTTCAGCCAGCGCGGTAAAATTCTGGGTTCTCTTTGAGAAAACACAAGTTTCCATAAGCTCATGGCCATATCCACCGGTAAAGTTCTCTGACCTGAATCATGATCCAAGCCAAACTTGTATGTCCATTTATAAAATTCCTTAAAGTTTTGTTTATTTTGCACCTCTGAAATCAGATCTGAAAATTTTGACTGGAATCCTTTGATGGAGTCCACACGTAGACTCTGACATCCAGTAACAAACTGCTCTCTTGTAAAAACACACATAGTTTCTGCGTTTAACTTCCATGCTAAAACCAAAACTATAAACTCATCTGGTCTCACTTGTAAATCATCACAGAATTTTTCCACGCCTTCAGCTAGAATACAGTCACAATCAGGATCTTTGTACATATCAAATAAAGCATTAGCTTTGTTTTCTGAGAAATCACGTGAAATCAAAGACATTCTTTTACTATCACCGTTGGATTGCTTTTTGATAGGAGGCAATTTATTATAAGGATTAAACATCTTTTTATCAGTAATAACGATATTTCTTGCTGTAAGAACAGCCTGTTCTGGAGCTCTTTGTTCTTCAATATGTAGTGGTTCAGTCTGTTCTTGTCGTGTACTTAAGGGGATTGAGTTGTTTTCACCAGCATAGCGCGTTGTTCGAGCAACGTCCTTGGCCTTACAGCAAGTCAAACAATTCCCCATTTATACTTGAACACATTCCATGCAAATAGACACACCCTGCAAGCATACATAATCTATATTATAACTTGTAAACATACAAATTGCCAAGTAGCTAAAAGTAGATTTATACATGGCCATATAAACTATCAAAAATAATTATAACTTCTTGGAAGTAGCTAGCTCCAATGGCCAGTACTACAGACAGCCTATAAAACTAGATAGGGTAGCTGTATCACATTTTTTCCGTAATAATTAGAGGCAATAATGAATATGTTACTTTGCAAAAGATCTTTGAATACTGTTTTACAAAATATGCACATGTTATCTTTCAAAATTTACTTTCCTGGACAATATTTGGCCAGTTTGAATGATAGGACAAGATATACAGATAACAAACATCACCTTTTACAGAGTTTTCACAATTACAGGTTAAAATTCTCCGTAAAGAAAAAGAGAGTTAAATTTATCAAAATTTTCATGTTTCAATAACCACTAGGAATTGACTAAAGAGCCTTAAGATTACACATTAAATTGAATTCACAGAAAATGCAAACTTTGTATATGAGAAGCAAAAATGACTTTAAATAATAAATTAATAATAAGATTTTCGTATCTATTATTTTTGGTGCCCTCTTATTACTTTTAAAGTATATTAGATGAAATTTCTTTTGTCAATATCCTTAAGACATTAATATAATAAGAAAAGCAACTACAGTAAACTTCACTTATAGCAAACACATTTATAGTGAACTTCTGGTATTTTTGGCCCGAATTTTGCCCTCTTTTTACTAATTTGAAAAAATATGGTTACAGCAAACACGGTTATAATGAATTATTGCTTAAAAGGAACTCATTTTTCATTCCCAATTTAGTTAGACTTTTATAATGAACTCTATCTGTAAATAGATCCCGCATTTTCTACTTTCGTTTTCATCGACACAGATTAAAACTCGGCAGAATGTACCGTTTATTGTTATACCGTAAAATTCCTAATAAACACCCCTCCCCTAATAAAGGCCCCCCAGGCCTTTTGATAAGAAAAACAATCTACTTATCAGTGCTGAACTCATGAGTAAATCCATAATTTCATTCAAATCATTCAGAATCTATTTTATTTTATAGTATGAACTTTAAAATCTTAACACTTTTTAATGTTATTACCAACACTTGCTAACACTAAATGTATTTACAATGATTTTTGGATTTAGGAAAAACTGTGTTGTAATAATAGCCCCCCCACCCACTTTTGTAAAATGTTAAGCCCCCGGGGGCGTTTAATAGGAATTTTACGGTATGTACTTGAATACAGATATGAAAATTAATTTGTATAGCAGTACCTATAGTCTGTCCCATCAAATTTGAATATTCTATTTTTTATTAAATATAATAGTAAAATTAGTTAAATTAATGTCATGTTAACCCTGACGTCAATATCTCTAGGCATGTTTTTCATTTTTTCCATAAAGTCAGTAATATGGTCATAATGTTAAAATTATATTTTTTACCGTTGACTTACGTTGTAACCTGACGTGACGTCCATTTCAAAATGGCGGCGCCCATACAGACGTCATTTAGGGTTCGGCTCACAATTAGCGTGAAATGTATTCGGTAATTATAAAAATTTGATTATTCTTATTAACTTGCTCATCAATAGCTAAATGTTATCATTAAAATGAAAAATGAGAACAAAGTTGGTATCAAAAAGGCAATTTTAATAGCAAACTATTTTTTTTGTAGTGTTACATACAATGTTAACATGAAGATGAGATCGAGTCAAAGAGAACCACAGATTGATGTCCTCAATTATTTTAGCCTTCCTAAAATTTGAAAATATTCAGTGAAAAAAACAATATTAGAACCAGTTACATGTATATTTTTCGCGGGAGAAAAAAATACCGCATATGGTATATTTTGTAGCTAAAAGAGTAGGATTTACAGAAGTCTTGAATAACGAGATAATATGTAGGGAAATCATTTCTGAGAAATATATATTATGTAATAGTTTAAAAACATAAAATCAAAACGAAGGTTATATGTGAATTAATGGAAGAAGTATTGTAACGTTACTGTCATAGATTCATGTCATTTTATGTGTGTTTAAAATTATTCAAATGTTATCAAAAGTTTTATTGTTAATATATGAAATGAAGGTGTAATTTTAAGAATTACTGCAAAATCTGGGTATACAAAATTCATTTTAAATGCCATCAAGACAAATTTATCTAAAATTATCTGTATGAGGTTGCATATGCCTTACCGCCCTCTGTCAATGCCGCAACTGGAATTATCCATAAATAGCGCGAGGCATTTTTGTTACGTCATATATTTCGTAAATTGTTGTTGACGTAATAATGTTTTTTTTCGTCAGGAATCCCTATATATATGAACATTGTGATGTTGACAACTAAAATTGATAGGCCGTTCTTGAATTATGGATTTGGAACATACTGAATTATGATGTGTTTCATTTACATATTTCATTTGCTAACCCAGATAACTGCACAAATGGAACAATGTTTAAATAATGAGACGGATTATAAAAAAAAATCTGTAGGCCTATCATCATAAGTGTGGCCTGTGGGAGTCATGCCATTCAGGAGTTTCAAAGTAAAATTGGGATCTACGGAACTGGATAGAAATTGGCATTGAAGGAATCTTCAAAATGCGAATTTGTCGTGACGTTTATAAAGATCTACAGTATTTCGAAATTCATAGGGATTCTATTCAGCTTAAAAGTAAGTGCAATTTCTAGATCTACTCCATGTGACTCGATGTTCTTGTTGCTTATTATTCATTCTTTAAAGTTTTCCATCATGCATGGCAACGAAACTGTTACATCTTATAGATCCAGCTTTGTAAAATAATCATGAAACGACCCCGAGAACATCATGTACATTTTGGAAACATGACACGTGCTTTCTCCCGTTCATCTTCAAATGAAGAGTACTTCCGCAATGGCTACGGAAAATAAACAACAGAGACTTGCCGTAGAGAAATGAAAATTTGTTTTTACAAGAAAAGTAGACTTTTTAGAGAAAAATCCTGAAAAATCTCGAGGGTGACTTTTTTTTAGTTTACAAAAAAGCTTTAATTTTTATTCAACGTCGTTTTGTTCATTCAGACTAGGCAAAGGTTCATTTCCATTTTTAATGGGACAGACTATAATAGCTTTTTTTTTAAGATACTTTTAGCATGAGTTCTTGTCACCAAGATAAAACGATAATTCCTTTTATTCCATTATTTCTTTAAAAGTTTTGCTAAAGGAAAATAATTATGATCATTTGTAATCGGATATAAGGAATAGATTTTGAGTTCATTATAAGTGGAGTTTACTGTACATTCTAAAGCTGTCTTAAAGTGGCGTCAGTTGATAATTTCCATAAACAAGAGGGCCATGATGGCCCTAGATCGCTCACCTGACCCATCGAACTCATCCGAATTACCTGACAAGCATTCTGACCAAGTTTCATGACAGGTGAGTCAAAAATGTGACCACTAGAGTGTTAACTAGGATTGTCCATATTTGAGCAGTGTAACCTAGTTTTTTACCCAGGTGACCCATATTCGAACTTGACCTAAAAATCATCAAAAAAAACTTTCAGACCAATTTCCAGGATACTTGGATCAAAACTGTAGCCACTAGAGTGTTAACAAGACTTTTCTATTTTAAGCTCTGGTGACCTAGATTTTCATGCGAGATGACCCATGTTCGAACTCATCTGAACAATTACCTAGACAAGCATCCTGACAAAGTTTGATGATAATTAATTCAAATATGTGACCAATGGAGTGTTAACAAGGTTTTTCCATATTTGGGCGGTGTGACCTAGTTTTTCATCCGAGATGACCCATGTTCAAACTTGACCTAGAAATCATCAAAACAAACTTTCAGACCAATTTACAGGATATTTGGATCAAAACTGTAGCCTCTAGAGTGTTAACAAGGTTTTTCTATTTTTAGCTCCGGTGACTTAGGTTTTCATCCGAGATGACCCATGTTTGAACTCATCCGAGCTATCACCTAGACAAGTTTCATGACAAAGTTTGATGATGATGGAGGCAAAAATGTGACCCCTAGAGTGTTAACAAGGTTTTTCTATTTTTATTATCATTTATTGACATTTATTTCCTTTATTTAATTCCATGTCATTAAATTCATTACAAAAGATTAAAAGTTATTTGCATTATATCAAAATATCTATTGAAGGTGACAAAAAACAATCAATTAAGCAATAATTGTAGTTATCAAGGCAAGCTAAGCGTAATTTTCACATCTTCGCAGATTATATGTTTCACCCATTAACCCTTTCCCCCATGAGCATATTGTGAAAAATGGCCATTTTCACTGAAAAGCCTCCTCTTACAAGTTCAAACTGCTATGAAACTATGAAAAATGCTTCCATACTAATTAAACTTGGCACAAATGTTGACTGGACCATTGCCTTTGTAACAACATGCTCAGTCTTAAATTTCCTGTTACCATGGCAACGAGGGGACATCTCAAAATTGCCAAAAATCACTATTTTGCCTAGATTTTTTCCATCAAAATTTATTTCAAAGTGATGCAACTTCTCAAGGGATTGAGATAGAGTCAAAGGCTTTTCAGCGTTGGTTACACGTTACCTTATGATCGACCTGGGGTCATTTTAAGCTTCTCACAAGTCCAAAATTTTCTTGGCGATGAGGGGGACTCCGCCCCCCTTCAAACCCCCCAAACGAAATTACTCTTATCAGTTTGGTGTATAAGATGTGTGAAAATGTAATAAGACATGCAAATTACTGACTTCATCAATGCATTTATTCATTATTGAAAAAATGCCATAAATGGCTAGGCTCAACCATGCATATAGGCTAAACGTACGGCTTGAACTTTTGGCTAGCAGTACTATGGACCCGTACAGCTAGCCACTTCCCCAGACAACATGCCTGCTTTAGTGTAATTTATCAATAATTTTGCAGTGTGCTATATTAATGTAGATCTTTTAAATTTAATAAATGTATTCCATTTTTGTTGTTAATTTCAACAAGAGATTTTCCTCCACAGATTTACACAATATTGATGAATAACTTGTTGGCTGAATATAAACATCATATAAAATCATGAATCAGGGTCAGCTCGGCCCTAAAACGTATTCGGCCCCCGAGTTAGCTTGGCCCTATTTTAACTCGGTACGGGTCAACTCGGCCCATAATTATACATTACTGGTATTGATCACTTTTTTTATGTTTTCATCATAACTTTCTTTGTTTAACATTTTCACGCTTATATACCCCTACTCAAGGATAATGAAAAGTTTTATTGACGAAAGTACCAATTTATACGTGATTTTGTAAAGAAAGGAAGAATTTACAATTTATTTGCATGATTTGTCTACTTCAGATGTTTTCAGTTAAAAATATCGTTAAAACAGCATTGGTCGTATTAAAGAACAAACAGTGTTAAATACAATAACATTAATTGTCTTAAAAATTCAATGTGGTTTGCCCCCAAAAACTTTATTTATGGATCAATATTTAACATATATTGTACTGTTTTGATATCTCTTCTTAACAAAGATAATTTCAAACAATACGTACATGTACACTGCCAACTTTTTCAATTTCTGTTTGTAATTGATGGTACTTCTGAATACGTCCCGAGTTGGTATAGGGCCGAGTTGACCCTTTACCAGGCTGGTGAAAATGCCCGATCGGGCTTATGACATAAAAATCATATTTCTAGAAAAATAATAAAGTTATTTCTTTTAAACTTTGTTTGTTTATTGAGTTTGACAAAACAGAAAGGAAAATATTTGGCTACTGTCACTTTTGTGAGATTTATTTCCCTTTTTTCATGTTTTTATAATACATAATTTTTGAAGTCCTTAAAAAGAAAGTTACATATGCAAAGTGTAAAACAAAATAGGTTAAATTACTTCTTAATACTCTAATTCAATGCGCCAACACCTGTCAGCATACACTTCATTCAGTTTTCAGAGAAAACTTCAAAGTATAATGTTCAGTGTCAAAGAATTGTCAAAATATAAATGCCAGAAACAGAATATTTAATCCAAATATATAGAATAAAGGTATTGGCGCAATAATCTAGAGCAAAATGAAGTTGTTGGACACATTTCTATTTAGAATTTTACATTACAATATAATTTTTATGAACTTCAAATATTTTGTTTCTAGAAAATGGGAAAAAGGGAAATAATTCTAAGAAAATAAAAGATAACCAAAATATTTTTATTTTGATTTGTATCATATATCAATGCTTAATAAACAAAACAAGTGAGAAAGAAACATATTAATTATTTTTCTAGAAATATGATAGCGAGCTCGACGAGCTGGCCCGAAGTGCCTGCTCGCAAAGCAAGCTTAACGGTAACGCGAGTACCTGCTAGGTGATGGTTTTGAAAACTTTCGTCCGAAGTACCGAATTGACACATCGCGACTTTTCGAATTACAAGATAACGATAAAAGCCGATGTACTCTGATTGAAAAGGGAAGCGTAGACTGGTGTCCTGCGCACTTAATAATAGAAAGGAGGAACCAGAATAAAAGGAAGCAGTGTATAAAATACCGAATGAGAATTTTAAAACGGAAACTGTAAAATAAAAATGAACGATTATTTTAAACTATTTTATGGTAAAAGAAAATCGAGCTCGCTTTGAGGCTTTGCCTTTTTCATATTATTTTATGGCTAAGCCCGATCGGGCATTTTCACCAGCCTGTTTACCTAATATTGTGATAGGATAATTTCATTTATTCACAGTAATCAAAGCTAACAAATAATTTAAATCGAAGCATCTATGAATAATTCTCTACTTCGTTCTAAAAATATATATTCTAAATTAACAGATTAATCTCTTAGATGAAAACAACAACAACAACAACAAAAAATCGGTCGAAAATTATAACGTACGAATGTGTTGCAAGTGTACAAAATTTTAACAACGTTCAAACCCTTATGCTTCAGAAAAGACTAAATTATTTTTACCTTCCGGTATATTCCCCTTTTAAATAATCTTTCATGCCTTTCAACTCCTTCAAATGTATCAATTCATTTCCTTAAGACAAAGAAAACAACTTGGCGTAGAACTGTCAAATATCAATGGAAGTTTATTCACTTCCTGTAGTTGATGACGTCACAAAGATCTTTGTGTTTGAGAAGGAGGCCCGTCTCTAGATTCGCAATCTACATGAAATACAAGTAAAATGGTTTCCTGCGGGGAATATTTTTGATGATATAAAGATATTTCATTTAACTATCTTCAACATTGTTTGGGTGGGTGGATAAATAAACTTTTGTATCAGGAATATAGTTGACAATAATCGATCAATATAGAAGAAGGTCTTTGGAAACTGCATGGTGACCGTTAATGACCGGAGAAGGTCGAACATAAAACAATTATTTCTTTTTAAGAAAATGATTAAATAGGCCTACCATTTTATGAATAATTCCGAGCAAAAAAAAAACAACACAAGTTTTCGAAAAAAACATCTCTATTTATTATGGCAGATGCCACTACGAATATTTTAATTTTGTAGATTTTCAGTATAAACAATTTATTGTTTGTAACATTTTGAGATACATATTAAAGAAACATTGATAATTTTCAAACACATCATTCAAGTTTTTCCACCTTAAACGGTATTATAATTATAGAAAATTAAAAAGATCACGTAATAGTTTTTTTGTTCTTAATTAGGTGTAATTCTGACTTATTCCCTAGAGGATTATCCGTAACGTACCGACAAACGGTATTTAGCCAGGTTTTCGAAAAGGTCAATTAACCAATCATGTACGGTTTACAGATCACATGCTCCTCCATGTACCGAAAACAGGTCACGTACGTGCTCCTCCATGCCTCAAAAGTTAAACGCGTACCAATACCTCCAGACCGCAGGGAATGGAGACCGCAGGAATAATCCTTCGGAAGCACTAAAAACAGCAAAATAACATGAAAATTGGCGACTCGGCTTGATTGAGTCTGTACATGAGGGATAATGATAAGGTTCAACATCCCTCAAGCCCACTAGCACCGGCTTGAGCGTATATACTCAATTCTCAACACTTAAAAGTGCTAGGACTCAATGATATCGAAGGACAAGAAAAAATATAACAACACTAAAGTGAAGTACGGGGCAACTTTTTACGGCTGCCACTCTGCATTTGACACCTGCCATAATAGCACTTCTCTTCAAATAATAACTTGCACGTGCTCATTAGCACAATGGAACAAAATCGTCATATTATGATTCCAATGAAAGACGGTCCTGGGTAAGAATAGTCTGTAGTTGTTAAATTATGTTTGAAAGCAATGTGGTGGGAATTTCTAGTTGGTCTTGTAACTGGTTTGAAGTAGTCAGGATTTTTTTTGCAGGATGTTTTGAAGCTTTGAAGCATAATAAGTTGCTAATCTTAGCATCTATGCTCTATATAGATTGCTTCACTCTGTAGAGAATCAATCACAGCTGGAATACTCGTGTACTTTTTGACCCCACGGCACTGTACGCACTCATTCTGGTCAATGCGCACTCCAGTGTGTGGTGACAAAACACTGGAACTGTACTCAAGTCAACAAAATTTATGTCATGCGAGATGTAGTTAAAGACGTTGCATCTGCGATTAAAAATTGTTCTTTCTCCTCATTAGAAGGAAGAACTATGTTTGATGGAATTCACTGAGACGTGACGAAATTAAACTTCACATCGAAGTCCGAAGCATTCATAATGTATGGGCGTTGCCATTTTGATATTAGAAAGTTTAACTTTTAGCTTAGATGTGCACAATGTAACAAGTAGCAGACGACAGAAAACGGTATATGTGTGATCATTTAACAATCGAAGCAGTTTAGTAACCAATTTGCAAACGTTATATTCCTTATCATAGACATGTATGAACGTTAGATATCAACCATGGGTTTTTCACAAATTGGTTTTGAGTGCTCATTTAACACAATACATTTATTGGTCACACAGTCATCGAATTTAGCACTGGCCCGGTGGCTGGTCCGCCTGGGCTCCTTGCCACTGGTTCTTGTTGCTGGGTCATATAGGGGTTTGCGTTCATTGAACGCCGCCTTTCCTTGTTGATCTTGTTTATCGTATTTTGTTCTTAAGCATATAGAGAAATGAATGATCTGTTTTGTTTTGTTACGTTGAATATCTTCAGGCACGAACCTCCACCCCCAGACACCCTGGTCTGTATATTTCCCCTATAAAAAGGCACATAAAGAATAATATATCAGCAAAAAGATAAAATGGTCACTAAATCCTTATTTATTAGAGCCTGGACCCCTGCTGAGCTACATGTCACAAAATTCTTTCAGTCATTAAAAATCTGGAAACAAAGTGACCACTCGAAAGCATTAATCACAACAAAATTACAAGAGAATTGCAGACTCGGTTTGATTGAGCCTATACATGAGCGATAATGAATAAGTGCAACATCCCTCACGCCCCCTAGCACCGGCTTGAGCGGTATTCAACTCTCAACACTCAGTTGTGCTGGCAGTCAACCCGGCCCCAAGTTAACCCGGCTCCAAGTCAACCCGACCTCAAAATTGGTCAACCCGGCCCCAAAATTGGTCAATCCGGCCTCACAGTATTTTTATTTGGTCAATGCGGCCCCAAAATTGGTCAGTGCGGCCCAAAATTGGTCATTCCGGTCCCAATATATATATTTTTCAAAGAAAAACTATTTAAGTAATTTTGTTGTATGATGGAATAAAAATGATTTATTATTGATGGAAGATTATTAACTATAGAACAATAAAAAACATGAACTGGCATAAAAGTGTCGGTAAATTTAATTGCGCCAATTAAGACTTTAATTATACGCAATAGTGATAATGAATAATTATATCACATCAACAATTATATGTACATCAACATTAATTCAGATGTGATAATCACACAGTTTAAAGCAATCAATTAACAAAGAAAACAAATCCTTTAAATAAGTTGGTAGTATCTTTCATGTCTTTATTCGATGTAAATTTAAGATGGTTTCGTGAGTGTTAACCCGATAATTAGGAAGAAATGCATAGAATTTCGAGTCAAAAGGTCTCCTGTCCCCTTCCCCTTTGTGGGCCTATTATTATTTTCTTTGAATTCCTAATCAGTTACAAATTATTTATCATTTAATGATTAACCTGTCCGTGCTCTGTCTTTGCCCTGTCCTGTTTTTGTTTGGGGTCCGCCTGGGCTCCTTGCCATTGGTTCTTGTTGCTGGGTCATATGGGGGTTGCGTTCATTGAACGCCGCCTTTCCTTGTTGATCTTGTTTATCATATTGTATCAGTTCATTTGAATGTTTAACTTATTTTCAAAGAATATTTACTGAGTAAAAAAGTATTGGAATTTTACTAAGTGTTTGAAAAATTGATAGTGTTTTGTGTTTAATCACTTTATGTCATTATGATTGATAACTGTATTGATTGTGTTAATATTTCAGATACCGTCCATTGTTTTGCGAGAATATTATCAAGTAGAAATGAAATTACTCTTTCTGATTTAAGTAAATTTACCAGCATTATTATGTCTAAACCGCCCTATTTCAGATTGTGTCTACCATGTATAGACCCATACTAGGTAGAAGAGAGGCAGAACGTTGTAGGGTTGTGCGACGAACATTGTAGAACTATACATTGAACATTGTAGAACTATGCATTGAAAATTGTATAACTATGCATTGGACATTGTAAAAACAGTAAATTATGCATGTGTTGCTTGTTTGTTACTATTGAAAGTTTTTATATAAAATAAATAATAAAAGATATCATCGTTAAACATTTGTTGTTGTTTTTATTGTTAATTTTTATTTTATTTCTTGAAAAGTGTTTACATTTTAAAGCAAAATAAATAATAAAAATTGGGCCGGGTTGACCAAAAATAATATTGGTTTGGGGCCGGGTTGACCAATTTCGGGCCGGGCTGACTTGGGGTCGGGTTGACTTGGGGCCGGGTTGACTTGTACCGGGCATCAATGATCTATGAATTTAGCACTGGCCCGGTGGCTTTTTATTAAGCATATAGAGAAATGAATTATCTGTTTTGTTTTGTTACGTTGAATATCTTCATCAATGATCCCGAAGGACCAGAAAAATATATCAACACTGAAGTGAAGTACGGGGCAACTTTTTACGGCTGCCACACAGCAGTCTTGACACCTGCTTCCGATGGATCACTTTGTTTCCAGATGTTTATACATCACAAGCGCAGGTGTTAAGTGCCGCGTGGCAGCTATAAAAAGTTGCCCCGTAATTCACTTCAGTGTTGTTACATTTTTTCTGGTCCTTCGGGATCATTGATGCCAGCACTATTAAGTGTTGAGAATTGAGTACCGCTGTTCATTAATTTCATAACGAAGATTTTTAGTTTCCTTCTCAATAAGTTAAATTTATTTGTATGTAATTTATTACTGTATGTAAATGAAAAGATTAGTAAACAGGTATTGTGTAAACTAGATCTAATTATATCTATAAATATATTCGTATATATAAACAATGTAGTTTCTATTAAAATTATTATTGTTGAATATCTTCATCAATGATCCCGAAGGACCAGAAAAATATATCAACACTGAAGTGAAGTACGGGGCAACTTTTTACGGCTGCCACACAGCAGTCTTGACACCTGCTTCCGATGGATCACTTTGTTTCCAGATGTTTATACATCACAAGCGCAGGTGTTAAGTGCCGCGTGGCAGCTATAAAAAGTTGCCCCGTAATTCACTTCAGTGTTGTTACATTTTTCTGGTCCTTCGGGATCATTGATGCCAGCACTATTAAGTGTTGAGAATTGAGTACCGCTGTTCATTAATTTCATAACGAAGATTTTTAGTTTCCTTCTCAATAAGTTAAATTTATTTGTATGTAATTTATTACTGTATGTAAATGAAAAGATTAGTAAACAGGTATTGTGTAAACTAGATCTAATTATATCTATAAATATATTCGTATATATAAACAATGTAGTTTCTATTAAAATTATTATTTTTGAGGGGGCGGGTTAAATCATTTTTGGTTTGTTTGACTTATAAAATTGTCGATATGTCATTTAATTAATGATATTTAATGATTTAGGGTCCGATTTTTTATTTATTTTATTTATTTATTTATTTTAGCAACAACATAGATTCGAGTGGCCCAAAACCATTTTGCGCATTTATTTATCTTTCTGTAACTTCAAATCATTACCTTTTTGTAGATTGAACCATGTAAGCGCTCAGCTAATCTGATCATTCTTGACGTCACATCCGTTGTAATTACAAATTAATTTTGGCCTGAAAATGGTCAAATAGTGTTTTTCTCTGCGGAAGAAAGCAATGGAATTGCAGAGTATGGGTGAAAGAGTATTTGCCGCTGAATGTATACAAAAGAAAAGAATTCGTAGAGTATGTCCAGCCTGCAACATTCAGAATCATTTAGAAATGTTTAGTTTAGTTAACAAAAAAACAACAACAAAATTATAGGGTATAGCTAACATCATGAACATGGCAATCAGGCAATTGTTGATATAAGTTTTTTTTCAGGAGATATGATAGAATGAACAACATCTCTTGTGCTCTCTCAGTCAGAAAGGGCTGCAGGCACTGACTTGGGGTTATGATTTCATGTCATCTCTTTATGGAAAAGAGTCAACTCGGCCCTATACCAACTCGGCACGGGTCAACTCGGCACAAGTCAACTCGGCCCACTTTACAAAAATATATATAACGTATTAACTTTGCTTTGCATGTTGTTAAGGTAAATGAAATATATCTTATTATTATATAATTATACATTGTACTTCTGTCGAAATAAAGTATATTTAGAAAATGTTATTTATTTGTCTTGAAGATTCGATAAGATTAATATAGATCTAATAAAAATGTGTTTCCTTAGATGCATTATGTTTGTAAAGTAATATTAAAAAAAATGAAACAAAACGTGTTCACTTAATATCATAAGCGGCTAATTAATTGCAGGTGGCCACTAATCAAATTTGAATGAATGAGTCAATCATAATTATCACCTAATTAATAATTGATTGATAATAAAAGCCTGTGACAATAGGAGTCCTTTAATGTCTTTTACCAATTTCATTTAATTTGTTTGTAATTGTCAAAAGCTTTAAATTAAGATTATCATAAAAAAATTTGTTACTGTCAATCCGTGTTTTATAAATAATTACAATAATAACAATAAATAGTGATAACACAAACCTAAATATTAATAATTGAAAAGTGGGCCTAGTTGACCCGTGCTGAGTTGGTATAGGGCCGAGCTGACTCGGGGGCCGAGTACGTTTAAGGGCCGAGCTGACCCGGATTCCTCTGTATACTGCAACACTCTCTTGAAATCAAGTATCCTGGCTTCTTATATTTTCGACGGTGTAAGGACATTTCGTGTCGGCAAAAATGTAAAAAGGAAATAAATGCATATTTCATATTTCCATCAACTAAAATTACCTTTTTCCTTTATAATTTGAAAATTTCAATACAAAACATAACAATTTACCTTTTTACACTAGTTTTAAGGAGGCAGCCATTTTGGTTTCTGAGAAAAATGACGTCTTATATTTTCGACGATTTTCATTGGTCGAGGAAATTAAGGTACAGGGTGGTCAAAAAAGTTTTTCACACTGTGTATAAGTAAAATACAATCAGTCCAAGAAGAAAGCAACTTATTCCAAACAATGTAGAACAATTTTTGAAAATAATGGTAGTGTCCAACAACATAATAAAACGTTAACTGTTGAAGTTTTTTTTTTCTTTTCATTTTTTTCTTTTTTTTATATAAAATAACTTAACAGATAAGTCTTTTGTTCATTAGAGCAAGAAGGGCACAGAAAAGTGTCATTCCTTCTTAGCACTCTAACTGGACTGCAAAACCTCAGGTGAACCCACTGCCACACACCTGCCACAACATCCCCAGTTAACGATAGTTAAATATGGCAATTTGTCAATGTCTTTTACATTGTGAACGCCTGCAAACAATTACACTTGTCAGAATCTAGAATGTCATTTTCCTCAACATCCGAGTCAGTATTAGCAACAACATAATCTTTTGACTTTTTTTTTGTTTGGAATACCAGATGTACTAGCAACATAGGTGTTGATACGCTTGGACTTATTTGACTTTGGTCTGAAATATGTGTTTTAAACTGCTTCAAACACTTGGTCTTCAGTTACCGCTTTCCCTCCAACAACCTTAATTAAAGTCTTTCTTGTCTTAGCAAGTGGAACATTTTGCAAAACTTTACTACCTCTATTTTCTAGAAATGACCTAGCATCTGATGCAATTGATACCTCATCTTAGCCTTTTTTACTACCATCAACAATTTCAGATGAATTAGTGATTTCAGTTTGAAAACTCAAAGAATGTGCAATAGAAGTATCACTTACAACATCAGAGTTAAATGGGTAAAAACCACAGCGTTTGAAGGCAGACTGTATATTGACAGTGTGAGGGTTGCTGTGTATACTTTGCTTGCTATTTTACCAACTTCATAGCGCGTAACCACCAGATTCTCTCAGGTATTGTGATGACACGCTGAATTCCATCCTACCTCAAAAGGTGCAAAACATGAAACATCCATAGGTTGTAATAGATGTGAACAATGTGTTGTGATCTTGCCCACTCAATAAGACCTAGAGAAACATGACTTTTATGACCATCGTACAACACCAGAACTTGGTTTTCTTTAGTGCGACTTGGCAGTAATGGCTCGAAATGCTGAATCATGTAATTAGTAAATATTTCTGTATTCGACCACCCTGACTCTGAGACATCACCTTGAGACCCTGCTGTAGCGCCTTCCAATAAAGCTGGCAACATTCTTGCTCAGGAAAAACAAAAAATATGCGGAATCTGGTGTTTTTTAAACCAATTTCTGCCATAGTTTTCAAATGTTAAGAAAAAGCTTCCTGCTCTTGACTAAATATAGTTTGGGGACCTGATTTTTACAGTGTCAATATCAACTCTCCCCTTAACTCTATCTTTAAGGGTTGTGACAGGCACATTAAACCTTTTGGCAACTCTCTCTACAGGCAATCCTTCTTCTATTACTGTCCTGTAAGCTTCATTCTGGTCACTTGCTGTGTAGGACCTATACTTGCCCCGGATGTGGGTCTTAATCTGAAAAAAAAATGAAGAAGAAATTAATTTAGTAGTCTGAACCCTAAGCATACATTGTGTAATCAATGAACTTTTGGGAACACCCTGTACATAAAATTTGACATATCACGTGACTTTTGGGAGAATTGATGATCATAGCAGACGTATGGAAACACGTTTAATTTTTTAGGCAATAATATTTATATTATTGTGTTTCTTAGCAACAGGTTTTTAGGAAATAAGAAAATACACGTGTTTGACCATTAGAAACATTGTGATAAAAGGTTTACCTGTCTAATTTCCATGTTATGTTACTTTGACATTTTAGCGGCATCCAGCATCATTTTGTTTACATCCGGAAGGGGTGGAGTTAAAAAATTCTCGCGAGATCATAACATATTCGGATAGAAATGGCTACCGTCGAAAATATAAGAACGTCGAAAATATAATACGCTACGATATAATTTATGTGCCGGACTTATGATGTTATTTAGTCAAGTGTAGCACTCAAGCCCTCTCAGACAAAAGCCCTCCAGTCCAAAAATGACAAGGCAGACAAAAGCCCTCCCATGAAAATGAAAGCGTGGACAAAAGCCCTCCCATAAAAATGACTGGGCAGACCGCAGACAAAAGCCATACATGCCATTATATTTGGACTCATTTCCAGAAAAAAAAAAAAAAAAAAAAAAAAAAAAAAATTAAAAAAAGGTTTAAATGAAGCCAAAGCCCGGGCCCGCCCTTTTACTTCCCCGCATTACCGGTATTTACAACATGCAAATTAAATTTAACTGGCCAGTTGTTAATTACAGTGTATGACACCTTCGCTCAGGAAGCTTCAGAGGGTAAACAATTAACCTTTTAATTAATCAAAATTATTGCTGATAATTGTTTGTTGGAAGAGGCACATAGATATACCAATCAAAGAATTAGTGTCACAGTTGCAATGCTGTAAGGGGATAATCGTTTGTTATTAGTGTTCTGTTAAAATTTTAAAAAACCCCAAAAAAAACTGTTTCCCACATACATTGTTTATTTCGGTGGCATACATTTTTACTCAAGGGGGTTTGGGGGCATGTCCCCTCGTCGTTTTCGTAGCAATCGGGTTTTAACTCTAGCAGTCAAAATTTTGATTGGATCTTTGTCAAACTTTGTCAGAATGTTTGTCTCAATGAAATACAGATCAAGTTTGAAGATGGGTCATCTCCGGTAAAAAACTAGGTCACAGGAGCTAAAAATAGAAAAAGCTTGTTAACACTCTAGTGGCTGCAGTTTTGATCCAAATATTCTGGAAATTTGTCAGTAAGGTTGTTTTGATGATTTTTAGGTCAAGTTTGAAGATGGGTCATATCCGGTCAAAAACTAGGTCACAGGAGCTAAAAATAGAAAAAGCTTGTTAACACTCTAGTGGCTGCAGTTTTGATACAAATATTCTGGAAATTTGACAGGAAGGTTGTTTTGATGATTTCTAGGTCAAGTTCGAAGATGGATCATCTCCGGTTAAAAACTAGGTCACAGGAGCTAAAAATAGAAAAAGCTTGTTAACGCTAGTGGCTGCAGTTTTGATCCAAATATTCTGGAAATTTGTCAGAAAGGTTGTTTTGATGATTTCTAGGTCAAGTTCAAAGATGGGTCATCTACGGTCAAAAACTAGGTCACAGGAGCTAAAAATAGAAAAAGCATGTTAACACTCTACTGGCTGCAGTTTTGATCCAAATAGTCTGGAAATTTGTCAGGAAAGTTGTTTTGATGATTTCTAGGTCAAGTTCGAAGATGGGTCATCTCCGGTCAAAAACTAGGTCACATAAGCTAAAAATAGAAAAATCTTTATAACACTGTAGTGGCTCCAGTTTTGATCCAAATATTCTGGAAATTTGTCAGAAAGGTTGTTTTGATGATTTCTAGGTCAAGTTTGAATATGGGTCTTCACCAGTCAAAAATTAGGTCACATCGCCCAAATATGGAAAACCTTTTTAAACACTAGAGGTCACATTTTTGACTCAATTGTCATCAAACTTGGCCAGGATGCTTGTCTAAGACATTGCTTGGATGTGGTTGATGGGTCAGAGGAGCGATCCAGGGCCATCGTGGCCCTCTTGTTCTCAAATGCAATCTTGTTTCTTTCAAAATCACTAAATCCATGTCATCATTAATTTATTTTAATGGTAATAGTGCATTTCCATGTGACAGATGTTCATGTTGGTAAAAATTTGCCTATTTTAGTCAGTAGTCTGACAATTCTCCCCCTTACCAGATTCTCCCCTGACGTTCAATCATTGCCTGTTCTCCTATTTTGGGGGAGAACTGTCTGCATATGTGCAGACTGCTCCACCACATTTTTATTCTTGTTAATATTGATTAATATACATGTAGTTATTAATTAATATAAATTAGAAAAAGATAATATTTTAAGCAAATAACTACTTATGACTTAATCATTGAATGATTCTGAATATTTTATTTATTTACATGTAATACTGTTTCAATTTCACTTGCATAAACCGCACTGATATGTACATGCATGTTTGTATCAAAACACAATATTTGGTGACATACCAGACCATATCTTTTACCACTTGTGATTTTGATTTTAGATGTTTTTATTTCCTTGCATTATATATCTGATGACAATTATTCGTACAGTAAGATCAGTGTTTGATTTTCTTCTTGTTTCAAAGCGTTGAGTACCGTGAACTAAGAGGAATACAGTATAGTCGATATATGATCAGCTAGAAAATTCACAAACTTTATACATGTACTTATCTGACTGAGATACTTAATATACTTATACCTCCATGCTTTTATTTCTTTATTTCAGTAAAGTTTCTTAACCTTAACATCAACAGTGAATTGCTGAATTTTTTTAGAATGAAAATATCAATGCAATATTTCATTTATTTAATAGTAACTGAAGAGAATGGATATTATCAAAACCAATTTTTGGTCATATTGTTGAGAAAAATAGTCTAAGTGAATTAGTAATAAAATTGGATTAATATAACTAACATTCTTGTTTGTTTATTTGTTTAGGGTAAAGCAGAGTACTATGTCAAATGGAAAGGATGGTCCACAAAGTAAGTAGTTAGATCAACAAGTTTCTGTTTTATAAATCTTTATCCTTCTAAACTCATGATTTTAAAGAGCATGTCTTGCTTATATTTATAAACTGTTCATTTATTTTAATCAGATTGGACAAGCTCTATTAAACTTTTTAGTATAAAGTTGTGAAATCTGTCATCACTTGTCTTCTAGAAATTATTATTATTATTGGTGTTAATCAGCACTTATTTGTACCAAATACTAATTTGTGAGCAATTTATTTATTTAATCTTTAATAAAGTGTACAGTACTATAAATGTGTTAATGATTCTTGTATTGATTTATATAAAGTGTAACTATTGTTTTCAGAAATAACACATGGGAGCCAGAAAGTAATATTCTTGATAAAAGACTTATTGATGCTTTTAACAGAAGGTAAAGTTCAAACATTATGCTGCTGAAATCTGTACATAGGCAGTCATTGAATTTAAGATTTTGAATTTACTGGCCCAAATTCCCGTTTTGAATTTATTCTACTATACATTTAACTAAATTTTCTTAAAATTTACACTGGCCCGAAACTAATTTTCACTGGCCAATGGTCCACCGGGCCAGTGCTAAATTCGATGACTGTATCTGATGTTTACAGAGGGAATGTTTTGTTTTTACTCAGTTTCTGTTTACAGGAAAAATGTGTTATGTTACTGCTTTTTGTACATTTCTGCAAAATCTTGTTTGGTGAATTAATTTTGTTTGGTGAATTAATTTGTATTTCTTTCTTGTAATTGTACAGTACTGTGATAGTAGATAGTCTCAGGGTTTAAATGTAAACACTTGCTTTTATGCATAAGTTTTTTATGTAAATGTTTTGAGGTAATACTAAAAAAAGAAACTTCTAAATGACTAAAAATAAGTGTTTGATAATTTATTTTCTTTGTGTGTATTATTGTGTAATTGTTATTTGTGTAATCGTTTTTAGAAATCCAGAGGTAGGTCACAAGAAGAGGGGACCAAAACCAAAGAAGCATAGTAAACAGGTACATTATTTCATCAGTGAATAACATGTTATCATTAAAAATTTCTTGTAATCAATTTCTGACTCTTTTATGGCCATGTTTGTAGGGATTTGATCGAGATGTAGATTTCTTTTATGCATACCTTTGTATGTTGCATCTCCCAAACATAAAAAAGATAGATATACACAAAACTTTACACAGACATTCATTGGGGTGAGATATTGGGTTTTTGTACCACACCATTCAATACAATATATCGGTAACAACAAAGTCCATGGGAGGTAATGCATGTTATGTAAAAAGCATAATTTAGAATAGAATGCCTTTTAACAATGTCTGGACTGATTTTATTACATCAAAGAGCACTGTGCTATATTACTGTTTATCAATGAAAGAAATATTTGTTCTTGTTTAATTGTTTGTGAATGAGATATATATTGAACTATTTGTTTGTTTAAAGTCGCATAATGCCTTAGAAACAATAAATCTTTCTTCTTCAGAAAGGGCAGACATGAGTTTAATTACATTAAGTATAATGTAACATCCTTGTCACCTGAAGAAAGTAGCACTGAATGTCAAAGTATTTATAATAAAAGTAATAAAGTGTAATATTTTGACTTCCGTACAATATAACTATAACTGTACTAAAGGCAACAGAAAGAAAAGATGGTTCAATTAATAGACTTAATCCGGATTTAAGAATATTTCGGGGTTTTCCCAGCTAATCTGGGGGTACAGACAAACTTTTACAATACAGCTTCAAAAATACTCACAACAGGTTGACTTGACTAATCTGTTTTAAACTGTTGTGTAACTTGAAGCTGTAACAGTAAAAGTTTGTACCAGGGGATTAGCTTGAAAAAACCCACATTTGCCGAGTTCCAGATAACAACTATTGGCCAATCAGTAACTTTTTGGAAACTGTATCAGGAAACCAATAATAAAAAGTTTTTGAGAATTTAAAAAGAAAAGCATTTTTGGGACATAATGGGCATTTAACTATGAAAATTTCTTGTCAGAATGAAAGTTAATGTTACTGTTCTATTTCTTTCAGTCTTCAGCATCAAATGACCTCAGTGACCAGTCAGATGAAGATTCGGACAAACCACATAAAAGTAGTTCACAATCAAGGGGCGCCGTTTCTGATTCTGACAGTGACGATTCAGATAATCAATCCAAAAGTGACGATGACTCAATGTCAGACACATCGCAGGAGTCAAAGTCAGCTGTTAATGATAAATCTAGTGTGAATAGTGACTCCTCAGATGAGGAAAACAAGAAAGATATGGATAGAATCAATAATGATTCTAGTGGTTCAGTGACTCCACCCCCTCCTAAGTTGACACCAGTCAGAAAACGTGGCCGACCACCTGGATCACTGAATAAACCCAAGCATTTATTATTACCCCATTTACAGAGCATGAAACAGAGAGGCAGAGGGGCTGTTGGTAGGCCAAGAGGTATTGGAAGAGGCAGAAATATAAAAAGGGGCTATGGGAGAGGCCTTAGCCAAGGTAGAGGGAGCTCTAAAGCTGCCTGTTTGCTTAAAACTATTGGAAGAGGTCTGAATCGCTCACCTGGAAAAATACTGAAAGCTAGAGGAGGTGTAAGAGGTAGAGGAATGAGAGGGTCGGCTCTGAACAAAATCAAAATGAAATCAGGGAGACCTCCTGGAAGACCCAGAAAGGTTGACAAGACAAACACATCCACTGACAAAAATACTCCAAAATCCATCAATTCGCCAAAAGACATTAAATCCATGAAGTTTTTCTCCCATTTGAAAGCAGAAAAATCCAGTCCTGAGAATGACAGAAAGTGGAATAATATGGGGTCTTTAGAAGGTGTTAGTATATTGGAACATGAACCAGACTCGATGGATGATGATTATGGTGATGATGATGATGATGACGAGGAGGACTATGACAATGGTGACAGTGACAGTTTAATGGACCGGCCCATAGATTATCGTAATTACTGGATTCCTCCATCTAACGTGAAATCATTACTGGATCAAGTGTGTATAACGGATGTGACAACTAATTCGGGAACGATAACTTTCAGGGAATGCACATCAGAATCTGGTTTCTTTAATAAAGAGGCTGAATCGCAGAGCTGATGACTATCGTTGTCATATCATGTATATTTATATCATACTTTCATAATTTACATTTCTCACTCTCTCTCTCTCAGCCAAAAATAATCTTTATTGGTTTGCCACTAGTTTTTTCTTTTCTATTTTGATCACTAACATGAATTTGAATTTTTGTTATTATTTTAGATATAAATTAGATATGAATCTTTGTTCAATATGTAGATGTTTTATGAACGTGTAAGGTGCTAGCACCAATAATGTCTTATCAGACTATACTATGCTATAGGGCCTGCCTGAGCATCTACGCATTTTAATTAGACTTTATACTGTTTTGTGCTCATTATTTTGATATTTAAATTCCTTACAGTAGACAGTTCAAAGGTCAACTAATCCATCTGACAAATGGGATGAGAGATAGTAAGTTACTATTATTATTGTTGTGATCATGTTGTTGTGAAATATCATCAACTCATAAAGCCGTGTATTGTGTTCAATCATGAAATAATGCATTTATTTATTTCATACTCAAAAACCATCATCCCTACATATTACTCATGTATCTGTGTTATACTCTAACGTCCCTGAACAATGTATGTTTATCAAAATGGCTCAAGATTTAGGTGTGTATGATGGTGTTAAATGGTTTATAAATGTGAAAATGTTTGTGCCACACTAAATGAATTCTAGAGACATAACCGATACTAAAAGTTCTGTTGTAAAAACTTTAAACTTGCTTTGTTTACAATGTAACAACCTGGGATGGTTACAAATACATCATTCCTATGATTTTAGTTCAGTCAGCTTGTATTGAGCCTGACACCGCTGTCACAATGATAGCACCACAAATCCGGGTGTGTTGTACTTGAATGCCTCCTGTTTGTCTCACTGTGATGGTAATGTATTTATCAGCTAAAATTTAGCTGTGTATATCGTGTTTGTAACTTGTTCATGCATTAAGGTTATTCTGCTCTATTATAAAAATAGTTTAAATATATGTCCCAAAGTGTTAGGAAATGCGCATTTTAAAAACATTTTTTGACAAATGGGAAAAATTAAATTTTCTTGGTTAAAGGATTAAAGATTTTTTTAAATGATTCTTTATATACAAAAAAATAGTGTTTGGGTTTTACATAAGTAGCTAAAGGTAAGGTCATCTTGCGGTAAGATAAAAGTGGTTTAGAAAATCAAAAGTTTCATGGAGATGTTATTAATCTATGAATCAATAGATCTTCAGGTAAAATGTAACAGGTGTGTGCCTCTTTTTTAGAACATGCATTTTATTTTAATATATTAAGCATTTATCATTTTTCAACAATTTTTGATCTTCTGCTCCTCCTGAGCAGCAATACTCTTGTATTTTTGATAATTATTAACAGAAAGAAAATTGTATGTAAATGTATGCTTGCTGTAGTTTATATTACATGTTTTTTTGTGTGATTTATTTTGTAAGATTTGTATAGAATTGGAAAAATTGGAAGATTTTTTGTCTGTTATTCATAATTGTATATATTTGGTTTGCATGTTATAAGAGACAGTAAAGTCTTTCCTATTGGAAACATTTCTTGTTCATTTAACAAAGTGACAGGGTGAGCTTTTGTGATCCCTTTTCGTCCCGCGTCAGTCCGTCGTCTGTCCGTCCGTAAACTTTTGCTTCAAATGACATCTGCTCATAAACCACTAAGCCAATTTCATCCAAACTTCACAGGAATGTTCCTTTATGGTCACCTTTAAAAATTGTTCAAAGAATTTAATTCCATGCAGAACTCTGGTTGTCATGGCAACCGAAAGAAAAAACTTTAAATATCTTCTTTTAAAGAACCCAAAGAGCTATAGCTTAGATATTTGGCATGAAACATCTTCTAATGAGTGTCTACCAAGTTTGTTCAAATAAAAGCCCTGGGGTCAAAATTGGCCCCGCCCCAGGGGTCATTGATTTTCCCTATATGCATATAGTAAAAACTTAAAAAATCTTCTTTTAAAGAACCCAAAGAGCTAGAGCTTAGATATTTGGCATGAAACATTTTCTAATGAGTGTCTACCAAGTTTGTTCAAATAAAAGCCCTGGGGTCAAAATTGGCCCCGCCCCAGGGGGTCATTGATTTTCCCTATATGCATATAGTAAAAACTTAAAAAATCTTCTTTTAAAGAACCCAAAGAGCTAGAGCTAAGATATTTAGCATGAAACATCTTCTAGTGAGTGTCTACCAAGTTTGTTCAAATAAAAGCCCTGGGGTCAAAATTGGCCCTGCCCCGGGGGTCATTGATTTTCCTTATATGTGTATAGCAAAAACTTAAAAAATCTTCTTTCAAAAAATCCCAAATAGCTAGAGTTTAGATATTAAGCATGAAACATCTTCTAGTGAGTGTCTACAAAGTTTGTTCAAATTAAAGCCCTGGGGTCAAAATTGGCCCCGTCCGGGGTGTCATTGATTTCCTTATATGTGTATAGCAAAAACTTAAAAAATCTTCTTTGAAAAAATCCAAATAGCTAGAGGTAGATATTAAGCATGAAACATCTTCTAATAAGTGTCTACAAAGTTTGTTCAAATAAAAGCCCTGGGGTCAAAACTGGCCCCGCCCCAGGGGTGTCATTGTTTTTAACTATATGTGTATAGTAAAAACTTAAAAAATCTTCTTTTAAAAAACCCAATGAGCTAGAGCTTAGATGTTTAGCATGAAACATCTTCTTATGGGTGTCTACCAAGTTTGTTCAAATAAAAGCCCTTGGGTTAAAATTAACTCTGCCGGGGGGGGGGGGGAGAAGGTCATTGTTTTTCCTTATATGTGTATAGCAAAAACTTAACATCATGAAACATCTTCTAATGGGTGTCTTAATTCCAAGTTTGTTCAAATAAAAGCCCTGGGGGTTAAACTGGCCCCGCTTTGGGGGCCTATATACAGGTGAGCGACCTCAGGGCCATCATGGCCCTCTTGTTTAGCTCACCTGAGCATATGCTCGGGGTGAGCTATTAGGATCACTCTTCGTCCGTCGTCCGTTGTCCGTTCACACTTCTAAAACGACATCTCCTCTGAAACAATAAGGCAGATCAAAATGAAACTTCACAGGGATGTTCCTTGTGTGAAGCCTTAACAAAGTTGTTCAAAGAATTTAATTCCATGCAGAACTCTGGTTGCCATGGCAACCGAAAGAAAAAACTTTAAATATCTTCTTTTAAAAAACCCTAAGAGCTAGAGCTTAGATATTTGACATGAAACATCTTCTAGTGAGTGTCTACCAAGTTTGTTCAAATAAAAGCCCTGGGGTCAAAATTGGCCCCGCCCCAGGGGGTCATTGATTTTCCTTATATGCATATAGTAAAAACTTAAAAAATCTTCTTTTAAAGAACTCAAAGAGCTAGAGCTAAGATATTTAGCGTGAAACATGTTCTAATGGGTGTCTACCAAGTTTGTTCAAATAAAAGCCCTGGGGTCAAAATTGACCCCGCCCCAGGGGGTCATTGGTTTTCCCTATATGCATATAGTAAAAACTTAAAAAATCTTCTTTTTAAGAACTCAAAGAGCTAGAGCTAAGATATTTAGTATGAATTATGTTCTAATGGGTGTCTACCAAGTTTGTTTAAATAAAAGCCCTTGGGTCAAAATTGGCCCCGCCCCAGGTGTCATTGATTTTCCTTATATGTGTATAGTAAAAACTTAAAAAATCTTCTTTGAAAAAACCCAAATAGCTAGAGTTTAGATATTAAGCATGAAACATTTTCTTTTGGGTGTCTACCAGGTTTGTTCAAATAAAAGCCCTTTGGTAAAAATTGGCCATGCCGATGGGGGGGGGGGGGGGAAAGATCGTTGTTTTTCATTATATGTGTGTAGTAAAAACTTAACATTGTGAAACATTATGGGTGGCTCTTCCGAGTCTGTTCAAATAAAAGCCATGGGGTTTTAACTGGCCCAGCTCCGGGGGCCTATATACAGGTGAGCGACCTCAGGGCCATCGTGGCCCTCTTGTTTTATTTAGAAGTAATATTTCGTTTAACATACTGAATTTCACATTGCCAAATTTTCCCAATTTTTTTTTTATTGTTGATTATATTGGAAAAATGTTATTTTAATTTTTAATAATTTGATACAAGCATATTGTAAACATTTTGACACTTACTGTAGATCTGGTAAATGTTATTTAAATAACTGGATATATAGTAAATGTTATTATTCTTGACAGGGCACTGTGTGGCTTTTATAAATGAACTGTGTGTAAAATGTTGTTTTAATTATTTGATATGACTAGATGATCGAACAATATGTCATAAATGATTATTCTTATGATTTGTTACTAATGAAATATTGGTTATTATCTTATATTATCTTGATGATTATCAATTTATGATTTGTCAAGATTGATTTACCCTAACCATGGTAGCAGTGAAGATCAAAGTTAGCTGGTACCTCTGATCTGATCATGGTCTGTGCTCTTCAGTCAGTACATTTTTTAAAACATTTTCTAAATATGATGAATGATTTGTCCAGATGGAGGATGAGTCTTTTTAAGATATTTTGTGTGTTAAGGGTTTATTGTTATGATATGTATTACAAAGATGTAGTGTAGACCATATTTGTTGTGTTGTAGGCAATAGGAACAAATTACATCTAAGCAGGAGCTCTTACAATGTAAATAGATTGATCTTTGTTTTAATTTTGAAAAATAATCATGTCTGGAACAGATGTATTTTAGAATTTTGAAATTCTCTAGTTTTCATGAGTAACAATTTGCACAGTGACACTATAAAAAAATTACGATGTCATTGTTGTTGTTGTTGTTGTGAGGCCTGATATAAAACACTGTTTGATTATTGTCCTGCCTATCTAGTAAGTTTCTCATTCCAGAGTTGAATATTGTATTTTCTTATTCTAAACACGGTACATTCCAAAGTAGGAAAATTGTATGTCATTTTTTTTCTTTTTGAGATTTACAAAAATGGATCATTGTAATAGAATATCTTGACATAGGTCTGTAATATTACTTGTATTTTCACTAGAATATGAGGGATCATCCAAACTAATGATAATTTTTGCAATAACTGTTATATTACTCAAGCTATCATTTACAATCAATATGTATGAGACTTATGTCCAGCATATTCTTGCAAAAGATAACAAAAATGCAGTAATCCTTTGGCAAAAATTGGCCCCCGTGACCATTAATCAAGAACACATTGTGCTGATTTTGTAACATTGTCAAGTTATAACTTATTTACTGGAAAGCATGTATCAGAAAAGTCTATAGTATTTTGGATTATCCCTCGTATGTATATCTAAAATGCTTCAGTAAACTTAAATTGTTTAAGAATTTCTGATGTTAGAATAAATAAAAGACACCTGATAATTGATTAGATAACCTGATTAGAATGTCATGAAATGCTTATGTTAAATTGTTTTACAAGTTGTATATTTGTAGTAAACTTGCTCAAAGTTATCATTTTAATTCTTGTATGAATCAACCCATCTCAATTAAGACTAGAAAACTACTAAAAAAACCCTCATTTTGCCACAGTTGTGCTCTGATAATATGAAAAATATTTTCTGCTTTAATTAAGGACGTGTTGGTTTTACAAGTATAAGTTGAGGTCCTTGTCTCAAAAATTTAATAAAGGACTAGTGTGATGGAAACTAGTAAACATAGATGAAATATTGTTAAACCTGTCCAGGTATACCACTTGTACATTTTATACTGATATAATTATTTCATACAATTTGAAATTCTTACTTAGATGAAGATTGAAAAAGTATGAAAATATACTAGGAATTTAATTATCAATTTTTTTAGCCAATCATAGTCAAAGTTAAGTGAAAGCATTGCAAAGCTTTTCAACTTTGGGTCATTTTCCACAATAAAAAAGGTTATTATGGAAAAACAGTGTGAGTGAATGATCTGAAAGTTTTCACTAAAGTTACTGGTCCAGACGTTCATCAAATAGTATGAAAATATTTCCAGTCCTATCATAAAATCTCAGTGGAGTTCCTTATTTTATGTTTTCTAATTAGAAATATCAGAAAACAATTCTGTAAATAATGATATATATCATTATCAAATGTTATTTTGCATTACTATCTAGTAGTTTTTCAGTTTTTGCATTACTATCTAGTAGTTTTTCAGTTTTTGCATTACTATCAAGTAGTTTTTCAGTTTTTTCCCTTTGTATAAGAAGTGGGTCATACTTAGTGAGGACAGGTTATTAATTCTGTTTTTTTTTCCTAACAACATGTCAGTTGGAAAGAAATAAAACCAGTTCTTAAATGAGGTAGCTTACTTTGAAAAACAAACTTGGAAGTATAAAATGAGGTGCATTGTATGTTATAGATTTCAGCTCTGATGACAGTAATTTCATAGCTGTGCTACCATTTCTGCTGTGCAGATAAATTATGTTGAAACATAAAGATATATATACATGTTGTATTATATTTCCAAATCTTAATTAAAACTTAGATCTCAATCACTTGTTTGGTTTTATTGATTAAACTTGTGTTACATATCAGTAACCCAGATTAAAACAGGAGCATGGATGATATAAACTATACTTATGCCTTGCAGGAAAGTGTAAAATTTGTTACTGTCGATTAGTCTTAAATTTTTTGTTCCATATGTAGAAAATACTATTTTTCACTACACCCTCATAATTAAACAAGGGTGCCATAGTCACAAAATACGCCCGTTTACGAAAGCTTTAGGTGGAGATGGGGGCATTATGGATAAGTGTTATCTAGCAAGCAAGTTTTTATTCTTGGCACTGTGTTGTTAAATGAACCTTAAAACAAATCAGTAGGGAAGATATGCACAGGATGTGTGACCTTGACCTTGGTCGCAGGGACCTGAATTTTATGCACGGCACTCAGCCTCACAATGATGAACATTTGTGCCAAATTATATTGAAATCCCTCTATGCATGTAGAAGTTTTGCTCCAGACAAGCGTTTTTCTATGAGCTCTAACTGTGACCTTCACCTTTGACCTAGAGACTTGGTTCATGTGCAGGGCACTACGTCTCATGGTGGTGAACAATTCTATAAAGTAACATTAAAATTCCTCCATGCATGTAGAAAATATGCTCCGGACAGCATCTGGATATTTAATCATCTCCAGTGACCTTGACCTTGCAAATATTAACCTAAATTAAATGTGTCACACCTGTAGTCATGATAGTTACCATTTGTTCTACAATCCATCAATCTTCAAATTTTTATCTGAACTCTGACCTCTATATGTAACCTTGACTTTGGTCGCAGGGATCTGAATTTTGCGTGCGACACTCCGCCTCACAATGGTGAACATTTGTGCCAAGTAATATTGAAATCCCTCTATACATGTGGAAGTTTTGCTCCGGACAAGCGTTTTTCAATGAGCTCTAAGTGTGACCTTGACCTGGAGACCTGGATCATGCATGGAGCAATACATATCATGGTGGTGAACATTTCCATAAAGTATTATAAAAATTCTTCCATACATGTAGGAGATATGCTCCAGACAAAATCTGGATATTTCACCATCTTTAGTGACCTTGACCTTGCATATATTGACCTAAAGTACATGTGTCACAGCCGTAGTCCTGATAATGACCATTTGTGTTACAATCCCTCAATAAATGATGATTAAATCGTCCCTATACACATCTTCATATTTTTATCTAAACTTTGACCTCTCTGTGTGACCTTGACCTTGGCTGCAGGGACCTGAATTTTGTGCGCGACACTCCGCCTCACAATGGTGAACATTTGTGCCAAGTTATATTGAAATCGCTCTATGCATGTGGAAGTTTTGCTCCGGACGAGCGTTTTTCAATGAGCTCTAAGTGTGACCTTGACCTTTGACCTAGAGCCCTAGTTCATGTGCGTGACATGGCGTCTCATAATGGTGAACATTTCTATGAAATTTCATTAAAATCCCTCCATGCGTGTAGGAGATATGCTCCGGACAAAATCTGGATATTTCATCATCTTAAGTGACCTTGACCTTGTATATATTGACCTAAATTATATGTATCACAGCCATAGTCTTGATAATGACCATTTGTGTTACAATCCCTCAATAAATGATGACTAAATGGTCCATATACACATCTTCATATTTTTATCTGAACTTTGACCTCTATGTGTGACCTTGACCTTGGCCGCAAGGACCTGAATCTTGCGCGCGACACTCCGCCTCACAATGGTGAACATTTGTGCCAAGTAATATTGAAATCCCTCTATACATGTGGAAGTTTTGCTCCGGACAAGCATTTTTCAATGAGCTCTAAGTGTGACCTTGACCTTTGACCTAGAGACTCGGTTCATGTGCGCGACACTGCTCCTCATAGTGGTGAACATTTCTATGAAGTTTCATTAAAATCCCTCCATACATGTAGGAGATATGCTCCGGACAAAATTGGACGCCGCTCGCCCGACCGCCCGCCCGCCAGGGGCGTTCCCATAATACGTCCCGTTTTTCAAACGGGCGTATAAAAAGGAATCAATTTATTGGATCATTATCAATGATAATAAAGTATATGTACATTGTACATTTGGTTAACTTAAAGTTGTCAACTCCAAAACACTTGCTCCTCATTTCTGTTGGTTGAAATCCCTTCAGGGCCTTTAGATTCTTTCATGTGAGGAAACTATATGGCTAGCCTACCAAAGGCCACTGGTTCTACTAAGGTGTCCGGTTGTGTCTAAAAGTATTTTACTAAGGGGCATCTAATGTCTTCATTCATCAGTATAGCTGCCTTTTCATTTAAATCATAAAATGTACCACTTGTGCATGAAACATTCTTTAGATCTATATGCATTTTGTTGTTCATCATTGGTTATCATTAAGTAATAGAAAGAGCATCGAAACACGAGGCTATCTGATTTGTACGAGGGGGGCGTAGTGCTTTGATGTTCTTTCTCTTGTGTATCATAATCAAACATAAAAAACACGTTCCCTGTTGTCACAATATGAAACCCCAGAAAAAGGTAACCAATGAACGAGCATCTGAATATGATATTTTTATCGCTTTCCCTTTCTCTGCCGTCACAATAAGTAAACCCCAGCAAAAATGAGCCAATCAATGGGCATGCTCAGGAGTGCTGGTATCTAATACCTGCACTACAGTTAACGCACTGTGCATGTATATGTATACGATTTAACTCTGGCACATGTTCAACAGAAAGGTACCCAAACTATGAATCAATTCTATTTCTTTGGTAACATAAAGGTTATGACCATTTATGTATTACGAATACAGTCAACATAATAATGCAAAATTCCACTTTTAGTTTATAGAATACTAATTTAGTAGGATATCATGCAGCTTTCGTTTTCTCAAGGTACAGAATGAATATGCATGTAGTCATAGTGTATTAATTAACGTTGTCTTTTAATATGGGAAAATCACGTGCCTAATTTTATAAAAAGATATTCAGCTAATAAAGAAATATTCAAATAATTATAATGAACTGTGAATCGCATCATTAGAGCCATTGCAAGGACCAAAATAGCTTGAACAAAATGTGCGAACTCCTTGACTGTTTTTTTGGAAGTCAAGCTGAGTAGAAGTGGTTTAAATGACTGTCAAAAGTCATAAGGTCCTCCCGAGTCTTACGCTTAGCAACATCGTTTGAGCACAATGGTACATTTTTTTAATGCGTTTATTTAAGGTCGCCGCCGGAAAGCCCATATGGGCGACCGTACACTCAAGTCGGGCCATCCTAGAGCGTCCCGCCGAGATTTTTCGTCGATTTTTTTTAGCTTTATTGGTGGAGGAAGACCCCCAGGTGCCCCTCCGGGCATTATTTCAGGCACGAGCGGGCACCTGGGTAGAACCACCGACTTTCCGTAAGCCAGCTGGATGGCTTCCTCACATGGAAGATTTCGACCCGAGTGAGGATCGAACCTACAGCGGTGAGGGACCTGTGATATCAAGTCAACGACCTTAACCACTCGGCCACGGAGGCCCCTTAACAATGGTACAAGTAGTACCAGCTCTATTTAAATAACTTGATTCAGCTGTGCCACCTATGCATTGATTGAAAGTCTTTCTTGTGAAGTAACGGAAGCGCATTTATTTAGCTGCTAAAGGTACAGTCATTCTTTCTTATACGCATCGTTGATGGACTCAATTTATACATTAGTTATTGAACTGATTACAGTGCAGTAATTACAAAGTTTCATCTTAAATTCAGGGAAACAAATCGGAACAACGAAGGTTTTCTTGTTCTAACATATTTTTTATGAATACATTTTGTATAAGAAACAGTTCACAAAGAATTAAATGTACAAAAGTATAAAAATGTGTTATATGAATTGAAAAAACAATGCCAGTGTATGCATAGAGTATAGATAATCAAATCATGTTGCCAAGTAAAAAATATATAAAAAAAATAGATACATGTACAAAAGTATAAAAATGTTTTATATGAATTGAAAAAACAATGCCAGTGTATGCATAGAGTATAGATAATCAAATCATGTTGCCAAGTAAAAATTATATAAAAAATAGATACATGTGTACACATATTTTATAACAATTGATCAGAAAATGGTACAGAAAGTAAATCAAGCAGCTGACTTGCTATTTATACGCGTCTCTTAAGTTGTAAAATCACTGAATGCCATCGTATCACTCAAATCTCCAGCCCTTAGATCCGTATCCGACTTATTCTGTAGTGCTCTAGAAGAAGTTGCATAGAGCTGTGCCATCTGCCAATAACGCTTTGCTTGATTGTGATCCCAATTCGGCGACAACTTTGGTTGCGTAAAGTCCTTGCCCCATAAAGGGTTGAATGGTTTCTTTAAACCTTTGTCTTCTTGTCCAGAGGGACTTGTGACACTGATTTGAATTTCGTTTTCATATTCTTTACTCTGAGACCGTAGCCGGCGTATTTCTCGCTTAATGCTTTGTTTACTTTTTCTAGATTCCTGTGCTCTTACGCCAATATTGGACATTGCCTGGTCTGATTTTGGACGTGGGCTTGTGATCAGTGTTATATCTCCGTGGGGAACACTTTTTTGTCTTGCGAACCGTTTCCGTTGGTACCTACGCTGTCTTGCACGATCTATGTATGACGATGAGTTTTGATATTGATCTTCCTCGTCATCGGCGACGCCGGTTTCACTAGACGACCTTTGCCTTCTGCGCCTGTAAGCTTTTTGTCGCAGGAATAGAGGACTTTCGGCGTCACTCTCTTTTTCTGTTTCTTTTGTTGATTCGTTTCCGTTATCGTAAGGAAACTCTACATTTTGCGTTTGAATTTGATTTCCGTCAGGACTTGCACAATCTGTTGACAAAGATGAACGTTTATTTTGATTTTCATCAGTTAGCAGTTGGAGACCACGATCTACCTCCCCTGATCCTGTAGAACGAGTACCACAGATAGTCACATTGCTGTGTATACTTGTACTATGCATCAGTTCAGGTCGCTCTTTGTCTCCGTCTGCATAAACTTTCTGTGTGTTTACAGGCGGTTCTGAAAACAACGGAAGACTGCGGTTATGTTCATCATAATCTGCTATGTCAAAACTTTGATCACGTGGAACAAAATGACCTGATGAATGCCTGTTACGATCTCTTACATTATTGTTAGTGTCATCCGTAGTACTTGATACTGTTGGATTTTGTATTTCTAAGTTTTGTGAAAACACATCAGAACCACTACCTATACTTTCGTATCTTTCTAAATAATCAAATGAGATTCCCCTAAATGAACCGCTTTGCACTTCCTGGGAACTACAAACAGATCCACTTTCCTCTGAAGAATATTCTCCTGCCATAAAAACCGTTTTTGGTAGTTTAATTTTCCGTACTTCAGATGTAGTGCTTAAATCTGTAAGACTGCCAATATCAGAGCAAGTTGCCCTTGAACGTACTTTCCGTCTCTTACAACACGAGCAATTCAATGTCGGCCTTTCCGGTGTTTCCCTCAAATATTCAACAATGTGTTTATATTTTGATTCTAACGCGTGGACAAGAATATCTAAAGAGCGATTAGGTTCTTCCGAGTTATTTATAGAGTTTATTATATTATCCCAGAGAATGTTTCTATTTTCATGTATACTTTCGCAATCAAGAATATCGCCATAAACGTCATCTGATATGATTTCCGCTGACCAGAGGTCATCTACGACATCTTTTAAATCTACGGTAAGCCTCATAACACAAATTACACAGACTGGTTTTTGCTTACTTTCATTGACAATAGCTTCCAGAGTTTTATGTACTTCTTGCGATAGATCGGGATGGTCTTTTCCCACAATTTCAAGGAATTTTTCAATAACCTGCGGACCACGAGATTTTATTTTACGAACCAGCAGCCGAACCTGTTCTTTATAAGTTGTTTTAGAAGTGATGTGACTACATTCGTCCTCACTTAAACATTCGGAAGCTATAAGTTCGTCAGGAATATTTGTAGTTTTGAACAAAACATTATCAGTAAATTTATTGATGTTCTTTTGCAAAGCCTGTGGTAGATGCAATAATGTTGATACGTCGCTCGGCCATGTAGATTTCCCTGAAGTAAACAAGTGGATGTACATCTGTATTTTCTCATTACATGTAGCAGTGTCATCCTAATTTAACAAGATATGTTTGTAATACATGTATGCCCCCTATCAGCAGCCAATTAGCCATGTGATCAGGTTATTATGCATGACTTCTGACCCAGTGAACAAACAATTAATAAGGGTTATCTAGTATCTTCTGGTCATGTCTAGTCACAAGGTAATAATTATTGTGACCCCATAGGTTGTGTGCAGCAATTTAAGTTATTACAAATCTTACCAAATAATATATGCATAAATTTTATGAATCATGTAGGCCTCATTAATAACAGCCAATTTGTTATATTACATAAGACCTTCAAATGTGTTTACCAAAAGCATTTTTAGTTCAATATAAAAATATCAACCAAGGCAACTTGAGTTGTTGAGTTATTGGTCAGAAACCTTCATTAAGTACAGGGTCAATATGAGATTGACCCCTTGACCCCAAAATCAATAGGGGTCTTCTACTGGTCATGACCAATCATCATACCAAGTTTGAAGTTCCTAGGCCTAAGCGTTCTTTAGTTATTGATCGGAAACCGTTTTTACCTACAAGGTCAATGTGACATTGACCTTGGACCCCTTGACCCCAAAATCAATAGGGGTCATCTGCTGGCCATGACCAATTTTCATGCCAAGTTTGAAGTTTCTAGGCCTAAGCGTTCTTTAGTTATTGATTGGAAACCGTTTTTACCAACAAGGTCAATGTGACCTTGACCTTTGACCCAAAATCAATAGGGGTCATCTGCTGGTCATGACCAATCACTATACCAAGTTTGAAGTTGCTAGGTCTAAGCGTTCTTCAGTTATTGATCAGAAACCGTTTTTACTAACAAGGTCAATGTGACCTTGACCTTTGACCCCTTGACCCAAAATTCAAAAGGGGTCATCTGCGTGTCACGACCAACCATCATACAAAGTTTGAAGTTCCTAGGCCTAAGCATTCTTTAGTTAATTGATCGGAAACACTTTTTACCTACAAGGTCAATGTGACCTTGACCTTTGACCCCTTGACCCAAAAATCAATAGGGGTCATCTGCTGGTCATGACCAATCCCCATACCAAATTTGAAGTTCCTAGGCCTAAGGATTCTTAAGTTATTGATCGGAAACTGTTTTTTACCTACAAGGTCAATGTGACCTTGACCTTTGAGCCCTTAACCCCAAAATCAATAGGGGTCATCTGCTGGTCATGACCAATCACCATACCAAGTTTGAAGTTCCTAGGCCTAAGGGTTCTTTAGTTATCACTCGGAAACCGTTTTTACCTAAGAGGTCAATGTGACCTTGACCTTTGACCCCTTGACCCCTTAATCAATAGGGGTCATCTACTGATCATGACCAATCACCATATCAAGTTTGAAGTCCCTAGGCCTAATGGTTCTTTAGTTATTGATCAGAAACCGTTTTTAACCAGGTTTTCGAAGGAAAAACTGGTTATTAGATTGAGGTATGTCGGCGGGCGGGCGGTCGGGCGGGCGGGCGGACGGGCGGCGGGCGGGCGGGCGTAAACAATTTCTTCTGTGCGCAACTCCTCCTACATTTCTCAACGGATTTTGACCAAACTTTCACAGAAGCTTTGTTATCAAGTGCCCTGGCGCATATTGTCGGGGTTTTGCGATTAGATAATATTTGACCTAATTATGGCCCTTTGTTTTTTTTTTCCTTATATAAAATATATAGTGAACAATTTCTTCTGTGCGCAACTCCTCCTACATTTCTCAACGGATTTTGACCAAACTTTCTCAGAAGCTTTGTCATCAAGTGCCCTGACATATATTGCCAGGGTTTTGCAATTGGTATATATTTGACCTAATTATGGCCCTTTGTTTTTTTTCCTTATATAGAATATATAGTGAACAATTTCTTCTGTGCGCAACTCCTCCTACATTTCTCAACGGATTTTGACCAAACTTTCTTAGAAGCTTTGTTATCAAGTGCCTGGCACATATTGTCGGGGTTTTGTGATTGGATATATTTGACCGAATTATGGCCCTTTGTATATTTTTTCCTTATACAGAATATATAGAGAACAATTTCTTCTGTGCTCAACATCCTCCTACATTTCTCAACGGATTTTGACCAAACTTTCTTAGAAGCTTTTTTTTCAAGTGCCTGGCACATATTGTCGGGGTTTTGTGATTGGATAATATTTGACCGAATTATGGCCCTTTGTATATTTTTTTCCTTATACAGAATATATAGTGAACAATTTCTACAGTGCGCAACTTCTCCTACATTTCTCAATGGATTTTGACCAAACTTTCACAGAAGCTTTATCATCAAGTGCCCTGGCGCTCATAAATTCCCATGTTTCTTCCAAGACATCATTCAAGTATTTTTTTTAAAATTGTGAACATACTTTTCTTGATATCGCACAAAACACCACACGCCAATATTGTTGACAAAAGAAAATGACAAGAGACGCAAAAATGCAAAATTAAGCAAAAATTAAAGTACTGTTTACCTTTCTAAAACATTTGGGAAAAAAAGGCGAATAGACAACATAAAATTTCTCAATCATTTTTGTTTGAGGAATATTAAAAAAGCCATAATTCCTCCTAAAAGTTCAATTAAAAACAAATGCCCCTTCATGACAAAGCTTCTGTGAAATATTTTGCTGAAAACCTGGTTGCATCGCATTGCGATGTTCCTTGTTACCTACAAGGTCAATGTGACCTTGACCTTTGACCCCTTAACCCCAAAATCAATAGGGGTCATCTGCTGGTCATGACCAATCACCATACCAAGTTTGAAGTTGCTAGGTCTATGGATTTTTTAGTTATTGATCGGAAACCGTTTTTACCTAAGAGGTCAATGTGACCTTGACCTTTGACCCCTTGACCCCAAAATCAATAGGGGTCATCTACTGATCATGACCAATCACCATACCAAGTTTGAAGTTCCTAGGCCTAAGGGTTCTTTAGTTATTGATCGGAAACCGTTTTTGCTTACAAGGTCAATGTGACCTTGACCTTTGACCCCTTGACCCCAAAATCAATAGGGGTCATCTACTGGTCATGACCAATCACCATACCTAAGGGTTCTTTAGTTATCACTCGGAAACCATTTGGTCTACGGACCGACGGACCAACGGACCGACGGACCGACAAGTGCAAAGCAATATACCCCCTCTTCTTCGAAGTGGGGGCATAATAATTCTGCACGTGTAACAATTTTTGACCAGCAGTAATTTAGTAAAATTAAAATGCCGATGATGCTTATTGCAAAGCTGTATCCATATACATGTTGTATTAAATATACATTATGCTGAAGTCGTATATAGTAAAGACATAATCTATTTATGTTGGAGCTTAAATGATTACATGCAACATAGTTACCCTACATGGTATACGCTTCAATGAAAAGGCTTAACATATAGAACTTTTTTTTAAACATTATAGACTACAATCTAAATAATAAAAGTAAAAACTCTTATCACATATTTTGCAATATAATGGCTTACGTTTTGAAGGTAAAGGTTTTTGGGCCGGTGGTTTCTTATTTCTTTTCTCCGCAGTTAGTTTTTTCATCACCTGGTTCAATGTTCGGACGATGTATTCCTGACCTTTCATCAATGTTTGTTGTCCATTCTCAAGAGCTTCCAGTCGTTGTGACAACATCGTAACTTCACTCATCAACTCTAACTGATTCTGGATCATTCGCTGTTGGGAAAGTTTATAGTATTTCAACCAGAATATCAGTAGTTATAAATTTGTAAACTAGAATTTTAAAATAGTAGTTATAAGTTTGTCAACTAGAATCTTAAAGTAGTAGTTATAAGTTTGTCAACTAGAATTTTAAAGTAGTAAGGAGAGAGAGAAAAAAACAGAACAAAACAGACAAAGAACAAAACAGACAAACTCAGATTTCAAGTGAATATTGATAAAAATCAGTTTGTCATATCGACATATACAAGTCGTGTAAAAAAATAACATATATAGCGTCTTCTAGAAAATGACCATCCTTGAATAACGCATGCTCAGATATTTATAGCTCCGTCTATGATCGGGTACATAAAAGTAAACAGAGTTGACCAATATTGTGTGCAAATATATGTTCATCACTTTCTAACACGTGATAAACGTGCATTGACTGATGTGTTTCGCCAATCATAGATAAAAAGGGCGGAAAAGAATTGTCAAATATATTATACATGAGTTTATCTTTATAATTATTTAAATAATTCGACCTTGATCAGTTAATTTTAAAACTAAAAACTAACTCCATGTTTTACCATTATAACAAACTTAAACTGATCAATGACATTATCATAGATATACATGTAACTATAACTTACACCTTCCCCAGTCAGATCAGTCGTTGTCGTCACGTCGACTTGTGTCATCGTTCTTCATACAGTTAAGAATAAGTACAGAATATAAATTGGGAGTGTATATCTGTGAAATAAAGAAGAAAAAAAGTTGTTAAGAAACTGCCCTTCCACCTAGTCAGTAGACATGAACAGAAACAACAACTTAAAATATTAAAATGCTTGCATGTATGTTTTATTTCAAATCTAATTTTATTAACTTCAGTTTGTAACAAAACCGATTCATACATTACTAAAAAAGTATAAGATAAATCTGTACAAGTGCTTTAAGATAAAGCTGAATTCTTTTGCTGTATTGAATTGAACATTATTACACTGCTGTATATTTTAGGAATAATATATTATTTTTCTTCTCAGTCGATGCAGGCTATTATATTTGTTTCCATGGTCTGTCAGCATATCAGCGCACTTGCTTAAATGTATACCTTGTAAATGAAAATCTATTGTTTCATTCAACATGTCTATCTAGACCTCCAAGCGAGTAACTGTAGTCTACCTACATGTATGTAAGCTTTAGTTACAATTAAATTATGCGAAACAAAAGGTAAACGAAGTAAAATTCCAGTCAATTAAATCCTCGTCTTAATGATTTGATACATTTCCAAAAAATAAAATAAAAATAATAATGTTGTATTATGTGATACATATATAGATAGGACAGTAAACTTTCAAACTGGGAAATATGTATGACCTACTTAATCATTATATACTGACACATGTCTTATAACTTGTTTAAAACATTTTGAACAAAGGGATATTATAAACGTGTTAATATACTTCTTACCTAGCTTGTGTCTTTACTGCAGATCCCTTTTTATTAATCCCCTTTTCTCTGTTTAGCTCAGATTTAGTAACTTTAATGTTAAATTTAATGTAATTTCAGTGCGGAAGTTCACAATCTATTTTTAAGTAGTATGCGTCAATGTCACCATGCATGGTTGGTTAATCTCTGCTACTACTTGCACTACTGATATACAAAATAGTTTATACAAAGGTCATGCCTCAAATGAGCTCTTTCATTTTCTTTTCCTTTTAAAAATAACATCTAGATTTACTAATTTGTTTATTTATTAATTTTACAATTTCTTTTGATATAACATGCGCTTTTCCCAGTTGAAGTCATCTGGTTAATCTACATGTATATCATGTGTAGTGGTGAGATATATTTAATTATGTCACCCATAACAATGACACCATATTAAAAGAAATCACCGTTAACATTATAAAATAAGAGACTTCATCTATCATACATGTACCTTATTTGCACATGTTAACATATGAGAAAAGAAAATGCAGACATATTGTGAATTTAAGTAATATATATAGTCAATATCATCTTTCATCTCTTCCCGTCACTATATTTACGAATATTTTTAAATTTTTCGATGCTATTTTATATATAATTATATAACCATTAAATTTGAGAAGGAAAAAAGATTTGCTCCGACATCGAAACAAACCTGGGATATAAGATAGTTATCTTATGTCCCAGTTTCAATATATAGAGGATATTGAATGAGTGTAAGTTCAATACTGAATTTATTGCACGAGTTGAATTAAATTATATTATGCGAGCCTCTGGCGAGCATAATATTATTTTATTCAACGAGTGCTATAAATTCAGTAATGAACTTACACGAATTTATTATTCTATTTATCACATACCCAAAATAAAAACCGTTTAAGTGAATATAGAGCCTTTTTTCACTGTCGCGCTAACATTTAGCGCGTCTTTACACTATGTTTGTATAACACTAATGACGTCACGTCAAAATGTATGCACGGCCGTGCAATACCATATTTACGGAGTCGCAAAATCGGCACGGGTGTGTGATAAATAGAGGATATTCAAGTTTTTTCTATAAATACATGATTTATTTTCATCGAGTGGTATGAAAATAAATATTTCATGAGTGGCGGTAGCCACGGGTGAAATATGGTAATTTTCATGCCACAAGATGAAAATAAATCATGTATTTATAGAAAAAACTTGAATTTTCTGTTTATTATATACATTTTTCTCTTTTTTGCGATAAAATTTAAAAGACTTTCCCTTAAATTTTGTGTACTGGCAGAATTTAAAAGAAAGTAGTCCGGCAAGACACCAGTGAAAATACGGAAAATATGTTTCACTGCAGTGAAAAATAAATTTTTACAGTGAAAATACGGAAAATGAAAATACGCATTTTATTTCATCAATATTTCTCAATATTTCATTTAGAAGTATATAATAAATAGAGGATATTGAATGAGTGTAAGTTCAATACTGAATTTATTGCACGAGTTGAATGAAATAATATTATGCGAGCCTCTGGCGAGCATAATATTATTTCATTCAACTCGTGCAATAAATTCAGCAATGAACTTACACGAATTTAATATTCTATTGATCACAAGCCCAAAATAATGACCGTTTAAAGTGAAATAAGAGTTATATTTCATTAACGCGCCTATAGTATATAACGCTTGCATTTAGCGCGTCAATCAAACCGAGACTGCAATTCTTATGTTCTTTTGTTGTGATTAATGCTTCCGAAGGATCACTTTGTTTCCAGAATTTTTTACACTATGTTTGTATAACGCTAATGACGTCACGTCAAAATATATGCACGGCCGTGCAATACCATATTTACGGAGTCGCAAAATCGGCACGGGTGTGTGATAAAGAGTTGTAATCTATGTCTATGGTTTCAAATAACTTGAAGCATATTTTCATTCCATGTGTTATGTAAATGTGAATTTAAAAATTAGGAAAAGGACTATATAACTCCTACGTACGTGGGACGTTTTAAATAACTCCTTTGTAGGAGAAAAAAGCCTGATGAGGATATGTATAATTAGTGAGTAACGTTGTAAACTGATCCCCATAGAATAATGACCCCCGGTCATTTTATATGTTTATATATTTTATTTGTCTGTACCGACAGCCAATGTTTGATTCTTTTTCTTGCATATTAAATATCAAATATTTTCGGAACAGAAATTACGAAAACTGATATTCTCATTACGCACTTTTTTCTTATAGTAGCGTATGAACATACAAACTTCATTCATAACGGAAAAATGACCGGGGAGTCATAATAGTATGACTCCCCAACACGTAGAAACATGACCCTCACATTGAATAGTGACCCCCTGTAGAATAACGACCTCCTTCCAAACCAAACTATAAAGACCTAACTGGACTCTTTCAAAGAAACACTGTCAATATAATTATCCTCAGATGAGAATATAGTAATGTCACTTGTCCGTGCGTGTGTCCGAGCGACCGTGCAACGATTAGACCGAATCTTTTCACAACTATTGGACGGAATTGTTTAAAACTCTCGGGGATAGCGAGTATAATCGAAGCCTAGCCTCAGTCTGCATTTTCTACAAATGACAACGACTAGGGATATGTCATTCGACTGCCTACCTACATGTAGCTCGACTATACAAAGGATATGGAGAGTTGTTCTACTCGCTCCAACGTCGGCGTCCTCGTCAAGATTTAAGATTAAAATTTTGGTTGCAGTAAAATATTTTTCACTATTACTTTTTTATTTCTTATGGTTTCAAATTCAAACTTCAAATATATGTTCCTTATCATCAACCACATCTTATATGTGACACGGTTCATAACTCTAGTACCAATATTTTCAGATTTATCTCCCCTTGAACTTTCCTTAAAGAATATTATTTTTTTACTGTTACTTTTTTATTTCTCAAGGGATCAACTTCATATTTCAAATATATGTTCCTTATCAATAACAACATCTTATGTGACAAGTTTCATAACTCTAGCACCAATATTTTCAGGTTTATCTCCCTTTGAACCTAGAATTTTCCTTAAAAATTATTATTTTTATGGTTACTTCTTAATAAATTAATTAAGGGATCAACTTCCTAGCTACTTCAAATATATGTTCCTTATCATTAACCACATCAAATGTAACAAGGGTCATATCTCTAGCACCAAAATTGCAAGAATTATCTCCCCATGAACTTAGACATTTTACTTGAAATATGTTATTTTTTACTATAACTTCTTTAGTTTTAAAGGGTATCTACTTCAGACTTCAAATTAATATTCTTTATCATCAGCCACATTTATGTGACTCTTGAAGCGATATTTTCAGATTTATCCCCCCTTAAACTTAAAATTTTCTTTAAGAAATATTATATCTTCTTTAGTTTTAAGGTATTTACTTCAAACTTAGAATATGTATTTCCCATGAGCCGGGTGATGCTCCCCGAATAGGTTTTGGACACAGGAAAGTACACCTCTTGTAGTTTCAGAGTTATGTCCCTGGAAAAAGTTCAAAGTGCAATTATTCCAAAATTAGGCAAAGCAGAGTTACTGTCCTTTGCAATGCACTTCTAATCAATGTGATCTATCAAACCTAAAAGTTTCTTGATGATATCTCTTATCATCAAGACTTATGATTTCCGAGTTATGTCCCGGACAATTTCAAAAAGTAAAAATAAACAAAGGGCAATAACTTCAGATTAGGCAAGGCAGAGTTATGATTCTTGTGCACTGCACATCTACCCATAGTCAAAATATTTTAACCTACGGGATTTTTAGATAATTTTTGACATGGTCAAAATCCCAAAGGCGTAGCTCTGATCGCGTTGATATTTCGACTAATCTACCCATTGATATATATCTACCTACAAAGTTTCATGTTGATATCTCTTATAGTTTTACAGCTATGTCCTGGACAAGATTATTCTAAAAGGGGAGATAATTCAAAAATGAGGCTTAACAGAGTTATGATTCTTTTGCATTGCACCTCTACTCAATGCGATCTATCTACCTACAATGTTTCATCGTGGTATCTCTTATAGTTTTAGAGTTTTGTTCCGGACAAAGTTCAAAAAGTTAAAATTAACAAAGGGCATCGTCTTTTAAATTATTTCACTTTGGGTTTATATAAAGAAAACTTTATCGCTTAAAACATTGAAATTGCTAAAATGAAATATGAAATATTTAAATAGATTTAAAACTGAATGTATTTTAACATAAATAAAATACTTCATTCATTCTTATCTTATGTTACATAATTGAATAATAACTTTTGTATTAAAATAATCATGTTCCAAATAATTCAGTGATGTAAGCTGCATATTGAAAAATTCTTAAAAACACTGTTAAACATGGCAAGTGCTTTAGAACAGTATGTAAATACTGTACAGACGCTGTCTACGCAAGGTACTTTATACAAATCAGAAAAATGTTTTAATCAGATTTAATATTGAAAGTTTTGGTTGCGCTTAATTTTTGCTTCTTTCTTCTTAGAGAATTGTTGTGGATCTGTAAACTTGCAGTTGCATATTCTGACATTTGCATTCTTAAAAATCAAAGACCTGTGAATTATGTAAACACGGTTAATTGAGAATGGTACCCTTTCTTTCACAACATGTGTAAAACTTTGACAGGTGATTAGTTGGAATTTTAATGTGGGTTTTTTTCCTGGACCGCTTTTTCCTAACCTGGCTGTCAATGAATTTCGCAAAATGATCCATCAATGAAAGCCCTACTTTTCCCCCCATATAAAAATTCTGCACTGAAAAAAGGTAAAGACATATGGTAAAGCCTGCAAAATACTATATACACATTGACAGGTCAGTCTAATTACCCAAAGACGCTCCAAGCCTACTCCAAAATCACCCCAAGACAAGTAAATTATTGTGTGAATTGGTTTAAAAGTTGTTAAAAGTTGCTTAAGTCGTTTATGTGCATTTGTTGAACCATCAACAGTCCTTATGCAAACACTGCACAAGTATGGATGGTCACGTCTAGGTAGCAAAAATCCTATGTTGAAATCTGTTCACATGTCAGAAAGTTGAACCAAATTGTCACGTCAAATAATGTCAACTCAACAGCGGTGTGGAATTTTGGATTTTTTTCACTTGCCGACGTGCAAGTTGGACTAAAATTTATACTTGTGCGCAGCTCAAGTTCAGTTGTTTAAATAAACACTAAAAAGTTTTTTACAATGGCTTTATTTAACCAATGGGTCCTTGTTTACTGGGGTTTTGCTAAAACTTGGACTGAGTGTCCATTCTTATAAATGATGATGTATTCGCTGTTTCCAGGAACATTCTGCAAACATGACAATAAAATGTGTCCAAATTATCGTCTTTTCGGAGCCAAATAAAAGTGGTTAACCAGCTTTCTTTAAACACGTTTGTAGTCATATACGATAAAGGTGTCAATTTTGTATCAAATAATTTACAACACAACAACATATATATGTTATTATTTACTCAGGCATAGATCGGTTTCCTCCATACGACCAATTGCTAAGCGAGATTGCCAATAGAAGTGAGAGGCCTCATACGGGGTGAAATAGTATCAATTAATTTGTGCTTTTTGGAGATGGTATACTAATAAAATTTACACATTGTAAACACGGATTAAACAACATTGGGAAAATTTAACGTTCACAGTCAAGTACAGTTAGAATTTTGGCATTTTCCTTTTTTTTCTGACTCAGAATTCACTTGTCCGCAGACAACTGCTATGTAAAAATGTACTTGTCCGTCAGCAATAAGTTGGGCAAGTTAGGCAGCTTAAGCATATTGTCAGTTAAAATGACTGCCTAGAGACAGGGAAGCGATTACTTGGTTACGCATTAGCGCATCGTTAATCAGCCTTTTGACTTGAAGTAATTAAATGTATTTTGAAAGAATGCTACTTTTACAATGTTTACATTACTTTTTTATACAGGGTATATATAGTTTTTAATGACATGCTAATTAATTCAGTTGTCGTTAAGTGACAACTGCACCAGCAACCTTGATTAAGTCTTGTGAAACATTTAATGATTTTGTGACAATTTAATTATAACATTTACTGGTTCTTTACTTTAAAGTTTTATTGCTGATAATTGCAGGGCTCACACTGGCTCAAATTAAATAATAGCCAATATTTTTAACTTAAAAAAATAATAGCCAAACGTTCAGCGGACTATTGACAAGCTAGCGATTAACAACATAAGCAGTTGATTAAATAAACATTACATATAAAACTTTTTCAGTTTTATAAGGATTCTCAAATAAACTGATACATTTGTGTATATGGAAAAAAATGATGAGGAGATTAATTATGGAATTATCTTTGATAATCGTGATTGTTTGATAGTTGAAATTATTTTTTTCTTTGATAATCAGGACTAAGTGATTTTTGTTAACATATTTTGGTACTTTTCGTAGCATCACTGCAGTAGTGTATTGAATTTCAAGGCCTTCTTATCGGAACATGAACCATGCCGAAATCGGACAAGAAAACCAATTCAAATTCGACTGAAAATTCGCAACAGTCTGCAAATTCTTCTAGTAAAAGGACATCTAGAGCCAAAAAACATATTGAAAATTCAGATGATAGTGACATTGAGGTAGATTTATGTAAAGATTGTAACTCAGAAATAGGAAATCAGGATAAGGCCCTCCAATGTGATCTATGTGAAAACTGGTTCTGCTATGACTGTACACAAATTAATAGCAAAATTTATAGTGCACTGAATAACAGTAAAAATAATGGAGTTCTCTGGATCTGTAAGCACTGTAGAATAAGTATGCCAGGATTCCACAAATTAAGTAAGAGATTATCTGTTCTTGAAGAAACGTCGCTCAAAGTTGAAAAAAAACATAAGGATTTTGAATTAAAAATCAAGTCTTTAGAAGACAAACTGTCACAAGTCCTTGAGAAAAGACCTAATGAAGTCATAAATATTCAAGAAAATGTAAATGGTGGTTCTACTGGTTCAATTTCTGATGTTGTTAACCAGGTTTTAAATGAACAAAAGGACCGTGAATCAAGGAGGTTGAATGTCATTTGTTATGGTCTTCCAGAAAGTGTCAAAGAATCTCAAGAAGAACGAAAAAATGATGACAATACCAGAATAAGTAGTATTTTATCAGAAATCATGAATCTGTCGGAGGTATCTTTTTCAGAAACCGTGCGCTTGGGAAGGTATGATGGGGAGAAGACAAGGCCCACAAGATTTTCTGTGAATTCTATTGAAACGAAACAAAAAATTTTAGAAAGGGCTAGAGTAAACGTGAGGAATTCTTCAGTTGATTTATGTAAGAATCTATATTTTCAAAGTGATCTCACTCTAAAGCAAAGGGAAGAAGCATATAAACTTAGATGTGAACGTAGAATGAAGAAAAATGTAAATGCTTCACAGTTAGCAGGTAACTCGGGAGGTACTTCTAGTACATCTGGGTTTCCTTTTCGTTAGGAACTTTGAAAAACATAAAACTCCTGTATATAATTTAAATGTTCCAGTTCGTAACAGTTTTGTTCCAGTTACAGACGTTCCAGTTACAGACGTTCCAGTTATCGATGTTCCTGTTATTAATACCAGTTATTCAAATTATGAACATGAAGATACTTTGTCTTCATGTTTTGATATTCATAATGTAACATTAGAATCGGGTGATTCAATTATAAGTTACTCGGCTACAGATGAATCTAATTCAGACATTAGTGATTATGAAACTGAAAGCTCTTTTGTACTTAGTGAGGATACTATTTCTTGTGAAGATGCCCGTAATATTGAAGCATCTATTGATATTTTTAATATATATTACACAAATGCTGACAGTTTACTCAACAAGCGTGATGAACTTGAAGTTGAGATTGAATTAACTAAACCAAATATCATCATTATTACTGAGGTCTTCCCTAAACTTGGACTTTCTACTGATATTGACAATGCTGAATTAAAAATTACAGGTTATGACATTATTAAAAGTGTAATCAAGGAAAAATCAAGAGGTGTATGTATTTACTACAAGAACAACATGTCTGTACAGGATATTTCCGTTTTAAATGATTATCCTTATGAGGAATCATGCTGGTGCTCTGTGATGCTGAATTCTAATGTTAATTTGTTACTGGGTGCTGTTTATAGAAGCCCTACGAGTACAGATCTTAATAATAGCAAAATATGTGACTTAATAGACTATGCATGTAATTTATCACATGATTATTTACTTGTTGTTGGTGATTTTAATCTACCATCTATCTCTTGGGAGGACTGGAGTACTCCACACAATGTTCATCATATAGATTTTAAATTTATAGAATGTCTTCGTGATAATTTCCTTTCACAATTGGTAGAGGATCCAACTCGATATCGGCATGGACAGGCCTCCAATATTCTTGACTTGGTTTTGGTTGACAAACCGTGAGTGTGTGACTGAAATACAATTTAAAAACAATTTGGGGGCAAGTGATCATGTTGCTTTAAAATATAGTTTTGAATTTGAATCCTGTTGAAAACAAAAACTTGGTTCCCAGAAGAAACTTCTTTAAAGGAGACTACTCTGCTATTTCTTCTGACCTTGAACTAGTTCAGTGGGATGATATTAATAATTTGTCTGTAAACGACAGTTATGAATTTTTCACCAAGAATATTAATATGGCTATTGATAATCATATTCCTCTAAAAAAGAATAATAGTTCCAGAAAAAAGAAGAAATGGTTGAACAATGACTGTAATTCTGAAAGTTAAAATTAAAACACAAGGCTTGGATGAGATATCTTCATGTTAGATCATATGAAAATTATAAGAATTACTGTAAAGCAAGGAATATTTGCACTAAAACTATTAGAAATGCTAGGCGGAAATTTGAAAAGTGATATTATATTCGATATGAAGGTCAACCCGAAAGGTTTTTGGGCGTATGTAAGAAATCAAATTAAGTGTAAGACTGGAATTTATGACTTGAAAGATGAAAATAATGATTTTGTGAAAAATAACCTAGGTAAAGCTGAACTTTTGAATGATTTCTTTATGTCTGTATTCATTAATGAGCCAGGAGGTAACTTACCAAATTTTGACTTGAAGTATCATGGTAGTCCTATTTCTGAACTTGTAGTTGATAAAGACACTGTTTTTCAAAGACTTCGTCATCTTAATGTCTCCAAATCCATGGCAATGACGGTCTTCATCCTTATTTATTACGAGAATCTGCAGCTGTTTTATGTGATCCTTTATGTAGGATAATGAATAAAAACCTTTAGAATGGTGATTTACCAGATGCTTGGAAAGAAGCTAATGTTAAAGCTTTGTACAAAAACAAGGTGATAAATGTGATCCTTCAAATTATCGCCCTATCTCTTTAACTTCAATAACATGTAAAATGTGTGAAAAAACTGTTCGTGACACCCTAATGCAACACATGAATATAATAACCTTTTCTCGGATGACCAATTTGGCTTCAGAAACAAAAGGAATTGTATTCTTCAACTTCCTGACTGTTTTAGAAGATTGACTAAAGCTTTTGATGACAGTTGTCAAGTAGACTCAATTTATTTGGACATTAAAAAAGCTTTTGATACTATACCTCACAATCGTTTACTTTTGAAGTTAAAGAACTATGGTATTGACAATCCCATACTGAATTGGATACAAAATTTTCTCACTAATAGGAGACAAAGGGTTTGTGTTGAAGATAGTTTTTCTACTTGGTCTAATATCACGTCAGGAGTTCCGCAAGGTTTTCAGTCCTTGGTCCAGTTTTATTTATCATTTAACATAAATGATTTGCCTGAAGTTGTTTCAGTCTACATGTAATTATTTGCTGATGATAGCAAATTATACAGGAAGATTTATTCTCAAAACGATCAGTTGTTACTTCAACAAGACTTACTACGTTTATGTGACTGGTCAGAGGACTGGCTGCTTCAATTTTCCATTCCCTAAATGTAAATCAATGCAGATTGGTAAACGTCAAGCTTCCATATATCTACGAAATGAAAGACTCTAATAGTCAAAATATCTCTTTACCTAAAGTTGATAGTGAGAAGGATCTCGGCATCACATTCCAAGATAATCTTAAATTTGATCAACATGTCTTAAATACTGTAAACCGTACGAAGAAATTAACGGGGTTTAATAAAAGAGAAGTTTTTCCTGCATGACAATACCTATGTTCTTGACTGTCTACAAAAAGTCTGATAAGATCAATTGTTGACTATGGATCTTCTGTTTATTTTCCATCTACAAAGAAAAACATTCAATTGATTGAAAATATTCAAAGAAGAGCAACTAGAATTATTCCATCATTGAAGGTTTGTCCTATGAACAAAGACTTGTTAGGCTTAATTGCCAACACTTTTATATCGTAGACAACGATTTGACCTCATTCAAATTTATAAAATAATTAATGGGTTTGATAATGTTGACCCGGATAAATTTTTTGTGTTCAATGATAAACTGTACACGTGGACATATATTCCAACTATTTAAAACCAAGTGTGAATAAAACACTAAGGAAAAATTCATTTTCCTATTAGATGCATTGACCAGTGGAATAAACCTAGATAAAACATTGTTCTCAGTGAAAGTGTTTTGACATTTAAAACTTTACTCGACCGGAGCTGGCAAAGTCAAAGATTTAATACAAGTGACATTTACTGAAGTTAACTTGATAATACTGTATAGGAGGAGCTTACAAGCCATCTTGGCTTAAATGCTCAGAAGAAGGAGAAGGTAAAGGTAAAGGTAAAGATAACTACATTGTACCTTTTTTACATAGAACCACAACTTGAATTGTTATTGTAGAACAGAATAAAAATGTAATATAGTATAATTACTGTATGACAATAATATCAAAAATTCATTATAACTTTACATAATGATGTTATCAGATAATTTCTTTTGTTTGTTCTTATCAAATTTTGTCAGCTATAACCACTGTCAATTTCCCACATTTCACACAGAACTGGAGTAGATCTATATGTCATATTAGCCTATAGAAATAACTCTTGCAAACTCATTCACAGAGTGCAGCCTTTTTCTGAATAACTTACTGAAAAATGTCATCATCACCAATGTAATACAAATTTCTGCCATAATAGTAAAGATTTTTAAACAGAAACATAGCTTATTTCACCTTTAGAAAAAATGTCAAAATTATCGGTGTCGCGAAAATATGTGACAATCGGATTTTTTCCACTGTTTTTCTGAAGAAATATTCACAATTTAAGTTGTGTGCAAAATAGTTGTTTGGAAGTTAATACTTTTTAAATATTTTACCATTGTTTTTCACTAGCGATTTTGTCAAGCAGCTTAAAATAAAAAAAATCAAAATTTGCAATTACTGCAATTTACGGTAAATTTTGGGTTGGTCAATATCCAATTTATCAATTTTAAAACAATTTTTGTGGCTAATTGACGTATATTTGATGGCTATTATAATGCTGGACAATATCTTTAGAGTACTTATACAATTTTACATCTCACATGTATTTTTATCACCTCGGGCAGAATGTAGGACAAAACCCCACCAGTTAAAACCCCACCACTCAAAATTTTATAGAGTGGACAAAACCCCACCACTAAATTTTATAGAGTGGACAAAACCCCACCACTTAATTTTACAGAGTGGACAAAACCCCACCACTTCAGTTTTATAGAGTGGACAAAACTTTCTTGTAAACATGTTAAAAAACAAAACAATTGTGCATCAGTAGGAACTCAAAAGAATGTGTGAACAACTCATCAATAAGGAGAAGACTGTACCCGAGTTTCTTCAGGCTATCAGCCACAGTATCCACTTAAACTAAGTACAATGAAGTACAATGAAGGAAAATTGACTGAACTGAATAAAACTAGAAATGTGCTATAAAAAATGTGCTATTTTTTAATCATTAATTGATGAAAATGTGCTACATTCTTGATTAATAGTAAGTAGTTTATTTTTTATATAAATTAATTGAAGAAATGAATTTGAAGAAACTAAAAATAATGGATAATTCAAGGTCATAAATGTGACACAGTCTCAAATAAATGACTACTCTTTTGATGTTGATTTAACAGTTTGTAAATTATTTGTATGATCTCTTATATTACACAAATGTTATATTGAAATTAAAAAATAAAATGTGAAAATGTGTACTGTATATTATATATATTTTAATTCATCAAATCTTGCCCAATAATTGGTAAGTGGTGGGGTTTTGTCCACTCTATAAAATTTAGTGGTGGGGTTTTGTCCACTCTATAAAATTTTGAGTGGTGGGGTTTTAACTGGTGGGGTTTTGTCCGTCTTCCCCTCGGGCAATATAGTAAGCAGCACGTGACCGATAAAAAGTTGACACTCAATTAAATCCACCCCGCTGGTGTTAATTGGGTTTACTGCATTCTTTATCGATTTTTACACCTTATATAAACACTGTTGAAAGTAAAAATCGCCAGAATTTGTAGCCAAAATGCAAAAATAATCGCCAATCTTATAAAATAATCGCAAATGGCGACTATGGCGACTGACAGCGTGAGCCCTGTAATTGAATTGTAAACAAATTGAAATATACATGTATATGTAATTTGGGTTTAAACAAATACAATTTATAGTAATCTTTTATAATTAAATAAACAATACATAATTAAGAATTGATTACATTTTACAATTCATTTAAGTTGACACTTGATTAAATGCACCCCGCTGGTGTTAATTGGTTCTACTGCATTCATTATCGATTTTTACACCTTATATAAACACTGTTGGAAGTAAAAAATAATCGCCAAATTTTGTAGCCAAAATGCAAAAATAATCGCCAATCTTATAAAATAATCGCAAATGGCGACTATGGCGACTGACAGCGACAGCTCATAATTGCATTCAGTCAGTCTCTTCTCTCTTCCCCTCGGTATGTGTATGTCAAAGTCGTTGAGAAGACACAGGGCATAGGCAGATCATTGAATAACCAATACTATGTGTAAGACTGGAAGTTCACATGTTTTCTACAGCCCAGAGTTACGTTTAAGGCACAAATTGCATGAAGTTAACTGCCGGTGTCCTGACTAAAGCCGAGGGGAGTAGCAGACCCTACAAATAAGGCAGAGTCAAGGAGGATGGGGTACTAGGGTGTGTGTGCCACTTATACGAATGACAGATTGTGAGGCACCAACAGCCCTTTTAAGGGCTTTACCCTCTTTCATTATTGTCTCAGGTTTCTGTACATTTAGGTTCTCATTGACTGCCTTACATTGACCTACTTTTGGCTCAAAATTCATATCTTGGCTAATACTCTGTGGAAATTGCATGGAGGTAAATTATTGCCACTTTGTGCATCAAAAATAAAGCTCAAAAAGTATTTCACCTAGAGTCATAAAACTTTACAAGAATGTTGATCAGCATGTGTAGTTGTGCACCTGGGTGTTTGCGTTTGGATTTAATCAGTATTTGTTGCGTTATTGCACTTGACTTATTAAAAGTTTGCAATTTCAAATTGTGTTGTGTATATCTCAAAAATTATTTGACCATGAATATGAAACTTTACAGAAATGTTGATCAGCACTTGAAGTTATGCACCTGGTGTTTTGCTTGTGGATTAATTCTACTTTGTCAGAGTTATTGCCCTTGTCATGAAACTTTACAGAAATGGTGGTCAGCATATGTAGTTGTGCACCTGGGGGTTTGATTGTGGATTTGTTCAGCATTTGTAGTGTAATTGCCCTTGACTTAGTAAAAAACATTCTTAAATGTTTTGTTATGTGTACCTTGAGTGCCTGAGTAAGAATCAACCAATTTTACAGGAATGATGATCAATCACTGTGAAGCTGTGCACCTGGGGTTTTGCATGTGGATGTTTTATAACAGCTTGGATAGATTTATTGCCCTTCACTTAGTATAAATTTTAGTATTTAATTTTCAACTTGTTCATGCATAGCTCAAAAAGTATATGACCTGAATTTCTGAAAGTTTACAAGAATGTTGGTCAGCATGTGTAGCTCTGCACCTTGGGGTTTGCTTGTGGATTTATGCAGATTTTGAAGAATTTTGCACTTGACTTAGTAAAAGAGATTTTCAGTTTTCAACTTGTGTCGTGTGAAGCCCAAAAAATGTTTGGCCTAGAGTCAGTAGACTGTCAAAACAGTGGAGTTTGGGGGCACCCGTGTCCTATAGACACATAAATTTCTAGTTTTAGAAATCCAATAAAATGCAAAATGCTTGGTTTACTTTTACTGATAAATATGGAACAAATTCAACAATATGAAATATTGCGTGACTTAGTAATTTTATTCAAAATAGTGATGCCCATAAATGGTAAATGACACTGGAATATTTTTAATGGTATATAGAATAAGATCTATGTATTTGATGTATAGTTTATTTTGACTTCTGTTCCTTTTAAATATACACTTGTATTCACATACAATCTTATTATCTAGCTGGGCAAGCCAATCCCATGCCCCATCTGTGACTCCACTAATATTATTTTGCTGGATGACTATATGTTTATATTTGTAATATTGCATTCTGTGTTAGAGTATATAATAAGAGATATTATCTAATGACTTTGATTACAGGAAATTTCTCACAACTATGTGATTTCATCAGCAAAAGTGCAGAAACATTAAGTAAGAATGTCAGCCACCTAGACAATGTACTCGCCACTCTAGATATTCAACAACATTCATTAGGTGTGCTTGGCATATTGTAAGTTATTAGTTTTGTCTTATTTATATTTAATGTCTTTGGATGAAAGAATATAATGTATTTTACATGTTTTAATTGAAAGGATGTGTGGTATTTAATGGAGGAGCTGTGATTCTTACTTGTTCTTCCCTAATGAAGATAATAGACAGTGAAAATTATATACATGCATTATTGCATATAACATGAGAAAATTTCCTAATTTTTTTAGCAGCTTATGATACTTTGTCTCATTGATTTATTCCATTTATCTGATATAATGTGATGTGATGTCATAAATATTTCAAACCAATCCCATGTTAAGTTGTATAGCAAATCAGATTTTACTTTTACACAAAAGAATTATCAAGTTTCCTTGTAATTAAGTGTATAATAATTTATGTTTCAGGTGTGTAAAATACAGCATGCCAAATGTTCCTGATTTTGAGACATTATTTGTACAAACACAAGAGTTTATATTGTCATGTAATGGAGAACATGTTCGCTATGCCACAGACAGTTGTAAGTGTGACCCTTTCTTATTCATAATGGCAATAACAAGTTACACTTAAAATGAAATTATAACATTTTGCATTGGATAATGGATCTAAAATTTTGTTCCAGGTTTGCAGTTGTAAGTGCATTTTAGACAACTAAATGATAACATCACTTTCTTAACTATTTTAGTGAAATTTTAAAAGTCTCAAAATAAAGACAGCGATCTTTTTCCATTTTGATTGATACACAGTCAGTTGACATATTTGTATAAAGATAATGTCACTCAGTTATCATGGCTTGGATATGTGTACAAACTGTCTATTTTTATGAGGACAAGTTAATCATTTTGAAAATGTGGCTAGATAAGATCCTATTCTGATAAAAAAAAAGTTTAGGCACTGGGATTTAATAGCTAAATTCTTGTTCTTTATAATGAAAACATTGCTATACATGTTTTTCACATATATAGCAATTATTACCTCCCCTGGTGCCATTTTGTGGGTCATTCCCAATTTATCATAACCTTAAGATAAAAATGTCTCATAATTCTATTGTCTTCATAAAATTTTACATATTGATGCTATAATAATATTTGCTGTGTATATATAAAAGAATTGACAATTTAGGTCAATTATTGAGTTTTGTTTGTATGATTGTTTTCATATTTTGTCAATTATCAAAATATTGACCCCCAAAATGACTGCCACTTTTGGCAAGGAAGGTAAATATTATAAAAATTGGGAACTAGTATTTATATATTACAAGTTCTTTTTATAGTTCCTGCTATGCCCCAAATTATAATCCATATAGTAATAATGTATGTAAATTACAGATGCAGATTTGTGCCACAAGTTTACACATAACCTTGTGGAAAGGAAGCAGGTATTATTTTATTTTTGTTTGAAAGTGTTAATGGCTAACATAAGGCTAATTATTGCTTATATAGAAACTGAAATAAGGTGGTTATACCTAAGTTGGCATTTGATACCGTACAAGTACTTTTTTCTGCGGGAACTTTATTTCTGCGGTTCATAACGACACCCCAGATTTAAAAACAGCAGAAAATTTAGCTTTTCCCTATGTCTATGTCGGAATATGTCAACTACCAGTATTGTATTGTATAATTACATTACCATGTACCATTATCGGCTTTTGTAGATGAGAATTTTTCTTTATGTATCCGTCATGAATAAAATATTAGAAAAAAAGTTCCTTTACTTGTTCTTTTTGTTTGAATAAATATCATGTTTGTACATGTATGATTTTCGCTCACCCTTAGCTTGATTTTTTTGTTAAATAAAACTATTATAGTTTGATGGGTGCAATAAACATACCCTTTTGTATTTGTACAATATCTTGTGTCTACATGCATTTTTACAATTGTTTATTTTTCACACTTAATATTTATACACATGCAGTATTACAATTAATTTTTGTCATTGCACATTGTTGATTTTTAGCTCGACTATTCGCAGAATAATCAAGCTAATGCAGTCACCCATTTGTCGGCGTCCCTGTGGTTAAGTTTTTGCATGCAAGCTGGTATCTCCATACCTACTGAAGGGAATGGATTGAAACTTTACACACTTGTTCTCTGTGATTATCTAACATGATTTGCACAAGTCCCATAACTCTGATTTGCTTTTTTGCATAATTATGCCCCTTTTTCAACTTAGAAATTCTTGGTTAAGTTTTTGCATGCAAGCTGGTATCTCCATAACTACTGAAGGGAATGGCTTGAAACTTCACACACTTGTTCTCTGTGATTATCTAACATGCACAAGTCCAATAACTCTGATTTGCTTTTTTACATAATTATGCCCCTTTTTTCGACTTAGACATTCTTGGTTAAGTTTTTGCGAGCAAGCTGGTATCTCCATAACTACTGAAGGGAATGGATTGAAACTTCACACACTTGATCTCTGTGATTATCTTACATGATTGGCATAAGTCCAATAACTCTGATGTGCTTTTTTACATAATTATGCCCCTTTTTCTACTTAAAAATTCTTGGTTAAGTTTTTGGGTGCAAGCTGGTATCTCCATAACTACTGAAGGGAATGGCTTGAAACTTCACACACTTGTTCTCTGTGATTATCTAACATGATTGGCACAAGTCCAATAACTCTGATTTGCTTTTTTACATAATTATGCCCCTTTTTCGACTTAGACATTCTTGGTTAAGTTTTTGCGTGCAAGCTGGTATCTCCATAACTACTGAAGGGAATGTATTGAAACTTCACACACTTGATCTCTGTGATTATCTAACATGATTGGCACAAGTCTAATAACTCTGATGTGCTTTTTTACATAATTATGCCCCTTTTTCGACTTAAAATTCTTGGTTAAGTTTTTGCGTGCAAGCTGGTATCTCCATAACTACTGATAGGAATGGATTGAAACTTCACACACTTGTTCTCTGTGATTATGTAACATGATTGGCGTAAGTCCAATAACTCGGTTTTGCTTTTTTACATGATTATGCCCCTTTTTCTACTTAGAAATTCTTGGTTAAGCAAATATCTCCATAACTACTGAAGGGTTTGTGCCTTTTTATACCCTCGCACAAGGAAGTTGTAAGGGGGTTATACTGGAATCAGCTTGTCTGTCCGTCCGTGAGGATGTCTCCCCGTCTGGACGTCACCCCGTCCGGCGGTTTTTCCTTGTCCGCCCAATAACTTAAGATTCCTTTGACCCACAGTCTTTATATTTGGCATGCAGGTTAGTCATGACTAGTAGATGATCCCTATTGATTTTGAGGTCAATGGGTCAAAGGTCAAGGTCACAGGGCCCTTGACTAAAAAAAGCTTGTCCGCCCAGTAACTTAAGATTTCTTTGACCCATAGTCTTCATATTTGGAATGGAGGTTAGTCATGACTAGTAGATGACCCCTATTGATTTTGAGGTCATTGGTTCAAAGGTCAAGGTCACAAAGGCCTTGACTAAAATAAAGCTTGTCCACCCAATAACTTAACATTTCTTTGACCCACAGTCTTCATAATTGGCATGCAGGTTGGTCATGACTATAAGATGATCCCTAATGATTTTCAGGTCACTGGGATTTGTTGATTTTTTTCCTTCTTTCTCTATGTAAAATTTTTCCCCTGCCTCTAAAAAAATGGGGGGGAATTCTCAAAATATGGGTGAATCCCCCCATCCCCCAATCCCCCTCCTAGAATAGACACTGCAACAAGTCTTGAAATGTTGTCTGTTTGTATCGGTTAATTTTGTAAAAATATCTATATTAAAACGCAGAAATAAAAAACATCAATGCGTGAATGATGACACCGCAGAAATAAGATACGCAGAAATTTAAAACCCCTTATTTTAACAAAAATCGCAGAGTATTAAGCCCGCAGAAATAAGTACTTATACGGTATCACTTTATAAAATTGCTTGTCAAGTTGCCATAAAGTGAAGCAACCCTACTCATTTCAGCACAGGCTTTACAGTTATTTAAGGTTTTTCTTTAAACTTCATATCTCAATAAACCATGTGAGTGGTATTTTATAATGTGGAATATTCCTCTGACTGGTACTAATAACTTGTGTCATTTCAACTAGCAGGTGAATGACTAATGTGGTTAGTTGTAAAAATTCCTTATTAGAAGTTTTATAGTTTGAGTCTTTTATTGGGATGTTTCCTTTATGTCTGAGGATAATTTCAATATTAAATGCTAATGGAGTCAAATACAGATATCGTTAAATTAGACAATTATTTAATGATTTTTCAGCCAAGTCGTGGTATCCAGGTGCTCGTGACGGCAATTAACAAGATACAGTTGTATCCAGCACAGCTCACCTCTATACATGCTGATCTTTGTCAGGTCAGTGCTTGTTTCAAACGTTTTAATGCCTAGAATTTTTTATACAAGTTATAATTAAGACAGTGAAAAATCATTTGAAATTTGGATCTGTCCAGTGGTTTGGGTGGGTTTCTCTTGGGAGTTTTTTTCGCGTTTACGCCAAAAAAAAATAAACCCCTTTTCTCACTTAAAAATTTCCAGGGGCGAAAAAACTTTTTTTCCCCAAATTTTTTCTCGATAAGGGTTTTTTTCTCTGATTTAAAAAAGTAATTTCCATTGCAATTTAAAAAAAAATTTATATTTTTTTTTAAGAAAAATTTTTTTTTTGTTCCCTTCTCATAAAATTTAAAACTGATTAAATTTTTCCCAAAACTAAAATGGAGCAAGTGCCCCCGCCTCGTTTTTGGGCCCAAAACCCATCAACAGTCTAAAGCGAAACATCAAATTTTTTCATTCGTCAAATTTTTTGCTATCCCTAAAACTGTTTTAAGGGGCCCTTGTTTATAAATATAAAACCCTTTTAAAAAAGGGTTTTTAAAAAACACATAAAAAATGTACAAAAAAAATTTTAATATTTAAAAATTTAATTTTTTATTTTAAAAGCTTATATCAAGTAAAAATATGAAGTCAAAATTAAAAATAATTTTATCCAGGGCTCTTTTTTAAAATTTTTTTCGAACTGAAACCTTTGAAGACTTTGAAATGTCCCCATTTGTAAAGGGTCTTTAAAGTGAAAATTTTTTTTTTTTGTTTTAAATTTTCTGTTAAATGTTTTTCCCTTAAATTTTCCCTCAAACACTTTTTAAAAATTATTTTAAAAACACAAAAAGCTGTCAAATTTAAGATTTAAAACACCCCCAAATTTTATTGTTTTAAAGGAAATTATGCAAACAATGCCAAACATTGACATTTCCCTTTAAAATTTAGGACCCTTTTCTGATTTTGGAAATTTGGGGCGGGAATAGAATCTATTTTGGGATTTAGTCCCAGGGACTCGGTTTTAAAGTTAAGACAAATCGCTTACACTGCTCATGTGAAGTGAATTTTCTATGTGACATTGATGTGGGACATTGAGTCTAATAGACATTTGTCTCTCAACACTGATTCAGAAGTCATGTGGGATAAGTAGTAAGTTGCTTGCAGTGATTTTCTTGCTTATATAACAGACTCCGATAAAAGGCCTCTTCCCAATTGAAATTTTCTTTAAAATCATGCAGTTTTCCCAAAAATCTGAAATTAAACCTGCTTTTTTACTTCCCAAATTAGCGATATTTTTTCCCAAAATCAAGAGACTAATGCCTCTTCCCAATTAAGTGAAAAAAATCACTGGCTTGCTTATAAATTAGTATTTTCTGGTTAGTTATCCAAGAAAGCTGCTTAGGTGGACCTACTGCAGAGATATGTCAAAAAATGTGTTGAAGTAGATGTAGTAATCATTTCTACATTAAAATATGTTTACAGTATTTCCCACAAAAAAGTCCCACAAAATGAAGGATACTTGTATATATGTGTGTATGTTAGTCCTTATAAAAACCAAAATTGTTAAAACTTTACTTTGAGATAACTAGTTAATATATTTTCTATTTATCAGCTATGTTTACTAGCCAAGAATCTAAAGCCAGCGTTACAGTTTATGGATGTAGATATTACAGATATCAGCAAAGAGGTATATATATAATTTATAACTATGTTTTTAAAACCATAAGTTACGCTTTTTTCACAATTTTGGGCTTGACTACTCAAAGAAAAGGGGGAATCATGCTAGTCACCCTGGCATTACTGATGACATAATACTTTGTTAAGGGTTCGCATGTAACTATATTTCTTATTAATACTAAGTATTTACTTGATACTACATACATGTCTTTAGGTCTTAGTTTAGCTCTTTATCTAGAAAAGAAAACTAAAACATGGGTTGTTACATATTATCATAGCCACTCACTATAAACCAGTTGATTCAGTTAACTCTCAACCTTTGCATCAATTCTGAACTTTGAATGAATCTTTCCTGAATATTTTGCTGACAAATTTATATTATAAATCAGACAAATGTATATTGGTGTATTATTTTCAGGGTGGACATTATGATTCTAAAGATTTTTTATGTTACTATTACTATGGAGGCATGATCTATACAGCATTGAAAAAATATGAGAGAGCTCTATATTTCCTAGAAATTGTAAGTACCAACTGCTGTATACTTGCCTATTTATTGAAATTATCTAGACTTTAATTTATTTGTAAATGTATCTATGAGATTTGACAGAGAGTTTGTACACAAAGGGTAAGGATCATTGATTACCTGTTTGGGTTCATTGATACTGAAGTTCTTGCCCAGGGTCACAGACATCTTATTAGAAATTGCATCATTTACAAGGGTAGTAATTCTACATAAAATTATGACTAATTTTATAAAGTGTGATTATTTTCAATTTGATATAAGGATCTAATTTTATGTTTTTGCAAAGTTATATTTCGGTAGGTTACTTTCCTCTTTTGAAACCAGTCATTAGATACAGACTGTTAAAATGTTTGTGTTTTATCAGTTTTGTTGATTTAGACATTGATTTTATTTAAATAATATTGTTAAATAAGAGGTGTCTGCAGTTGAGCTACATCTGGACATACAATGTACTAGTGTAAGCAACTACTACTTCAGTTGTTATGAAATTAAGAGCAGATCAATTGATAGGTGTAGAGTTTTTATCATAAATTTATTTTGTTATAGTAAATACCACATTGATAGATTTTTTTATAAAACCATTAAGATACTAAAAGACTATAAAAATCTTACGCCAGTTGGCTTATATTTCTCTTATTTATATTGGTTACTTCAGACAAGAAATATACTCTTTCACAACAATCAGGAAGACAAATGGTGGTGCATGCCACTGATTGGTTGAAAAGATAACCACTAAACTCAATATATTATGTCCCAAGTCATATTAATAGTCACACGCGTTTTCTATCAAAACATGCAATTTGTACTGATATACAGTCAAACGTGTATTAAGCGACCGGGCAAGGGAAACACCAAAAACGGTCGCTTAATGAAACGGTCTCTTAAGACAGTCAGCATGATATAAAAGTCAAAATTTATAAATGACATCTTTTTTATTCGATGGGATTGTTTTTCAAATTTATTTTTATATAAATGTTGAATAATAAGTACGCTCCGATAATCTAAACGGATGCAAATGTAAAAATAACGTTCTGATATTTATTGACAAAACAGTTTTGATCCATTACGTACATGTTTGACATTTTTTCCAGAATTTTTTAACTTCTCCGTTGTTTTTCCTTGTCTCCAACACGAAAACCCTATTATGGAAGATGTTTACTGCTGTGCATTTTTTCATTTGAAATAAACAAACTACATCTATTTGTTACGATTAATTTAATTGCTGATCAAGTTCAAGGTCAATTCAATGCATGTCAACAAGCGAAGCGTATACACCATCTCAGTATGGGCGGAGCGTTGCATTGTTTATCCGATATTATTGGATAATACACGTCACGCGTATACTTAACTTCATTTGCATACGCTAAAACGGTATGGGAAATAGAGTTTTTCACACGTTTATTGTTGTGTTTTGATTGCTGACACTTGTGACATAACGAGGTGGCGTTGTCTAAAAACACAATTACTTAACAGGTAAAAGTGGTCGTTTAATGAAAAGATTGATGTCAATTAGGTGACTAATTAGCGGTAGCTGGTCGCGTTGAGCAAAAGTCGCTTAATACATTAAAGATATAGAGAGAAAATGATTGGGGGGAATTTAAAGTGGTCGTTTAAGACAAAAGTCGCTTAATACACGTGGTCGCATGGGCAAGTTAGACTGTATTTATTTCTGTTGCTAGGTGATAACATGTCCAAGTATGGCAGTAAGTCATGTGATGTTGGAAGCATACAAGAAATATATCCTTGTTGCTCTTATTTTACAGGGAAAAGTAAGTTCAACATTATTATATACTGTCATTTCAACATTTTTTTTCTAGTTTTTTGAAAGCTCTGAAAGTGAGAACTATTTTTTGTAATGCATTTTGTATGAATACTTTATAATGCTTTGTTCAATATATATAATGTTTTAAAAATTTAAAAATGTTGATGATACTCTTTGTAAATTAATTTGTAAAAAAAGATACCAAAGAAACAAAACAGAAAAAAGAAAGAAAAAGTAAAAGATATCCTAAATATCCAGCTTAAAGTCTTAAGTTAAACAATGCTGTATATTCTAGTTATCTGTGTCAAACATTTTTACAATAGCAGACCAGCATTATTTTTTCTTTTGTTCATTCAGAGACATAGATAACATGTTATCTATGTCTCTGGTTCATCTGAGTACAGAGTACTCAAAGGTGAGCTATGATCATCTGAAAACTTACCACTGATTTTCTTTTAAAGTACCTAAAAAATCATATCCCAGTAGCATAATGAGGTGAACACTGACAATATTGTCAAGAGTTATTGTCAGGTTTTGGTTCTGATCAATTCAATATGTAAGTTTATTTCGTTATATTTGTGATCCTACACTACATTGCCTGTTGATATCTTGAAGATAAGAGGGAATGTTCTGAAAATGCTTCTGTTTTATCTTTGTTAATTTGTGGCTCCCATAAATTTATGGGAAAAAAATCTTTATACAGCATTTTCTGATTTATGTGTAATTTGCATTTTCATTTATTTTGTTTTATTTTTTTGTTCCAGCTACCTACATTACCAAAATACACATCTCAAGTTGTAGCCAGATATATAAAGGTAAGACACTTAGAAAGTTAGAAGACTTCTGTAGAAATAAATATGGTAGCTGTATTAGGCAAGAAATATTGTTGTGTTGTTTAGAACATTTTTGTATTGAGTCTATGTATTTTAATATCAGTGTTTTTCACTTGTATAGACAGGTCCAATATAGGGACTCGTTATGAATTGCTAAAAAATCTGGTTTTTTTCACAACATGTTGCCAACAATAACATGTTGTTTTTTTGTAGAGACATATTTCTCTTAAAAATAGATTCTTGATTTAAAGATCCCAGTTGTACTCACTTCTTATGAAAAAGGTTGGGAAAAAAGCTGTATAGAAAATTTGAGACATAAAATGTTAAGTTTTATTCCACCCAATACAATTGGCTAGCTTTTGAGTTGTTGTTTTTGAGTTATAAAAAGGGACAACATCCAGTTTATGAATATTTTAGTCATTGGGAATTTTTAGTCATATTTTTTTTTATAAAAAAAAAACATTTATTTTGTCTGTTTATCAGACTTGTAAAGAATCAACTGATATTTTATGGATTTATTATAAAATCATAAGTTTTTCATTATTTTTAATTCTCAGCCTGTGTGTCAACCATACCATGATTTAGTAAACTCCTACGCCTCAAATAACCCAGAAGAACTCCAGAGGAATGTGGAAAAACATCAAGATACCTTTAGTAGGGTATGTTACTTTGGTTTAGGAAAAATGTTCCTTGTAGTATGATTTATAATGTTCTTGTAATATCTACTAATAATAGATAAGAGAAAGTGTTACGTTTTGTGAAAAAATATCATGCAATTTAATACTGGTTTCTGTACTCTATTGGTATTGGATTTGATATAAATTAAATCTATTTCAAGCAATTAGCAATATAAAGTTATAAATCTAAAAGTTTTAAGTTTAGTTGAAACATGATTTCTAAAGATAAAGGCTATGTGGACCAAACATTTTTAAAAGGAATATATTAAGAAAAATAACTATACATTGAGAATTTTCACTGTTTTGTTATTCTGTTTAGGTATATGTACATTCACAGGGTTCCCGCTGTCGCTCGCCAATGGCGCCAAATGCGACAAAATATTAATTCTTGGCTCCACTTTGGAGCCATTGGCTCCAACTTTTTCTGATTGGCGAATTTGGTGGCGCAAACTAATTTTGACCCAGAGGGAACCCTGCATTCATATGTCTGTCTTCTTATTTACAGGAAAACAACTTGGGTCTTGTGAAACAGTGTTTAACGTCAATATTCAAGAAAAATATTCAAAGATTAACAAAGGTATGGTTATATTGGGAGTTTTGTTATATACCCACTTCATAGTGGGTACATGGAGGAGCCTACATTTGTCTATATGTGTGAACCTTACTAAATAGTTCATTATGGTGAGATATTGCTCACATGGGTTTTTATTTTTTTAACAGACCAGTAAGTCTTGCCCTTGCCTAAATTAAGGTATTCTATACACTGCTCCTTCAGTAAATGACTATATCTGAACAGTAACTTCAGAGCTATTGCCAATATAATATTTTAATTTTAGGCATTTTATTTGAAAATTGTGTGCATCTACAAAATTTACCTAAAATATACTGTTGAACCAGCTTCACCTGAGTGATGGGCCTTAACTTAGCCAAAATCTTGAAAAATCTGTAAAAAAATCTATAATTTAACTATTGGATAGAGATCAATTCTTTTTGCTGTAATGGAAAGCTGATGTGACTAAAGTGAGTTTGAAGTTATTAAGATATGATATGGCCAGATATTAGTTGATAGTTACTGACTCAGTAGGAAATTAATAATAAAAGATGCTCTCTTAAAGAGAATGAGGCTATTATGTTTTGGAATGTTAGTTTATGTATAAACTCAATAGCGTAAAAAAACATAAATTAAATTATTTTTCAGAATTCTATTCTTAATGCTAAATTGCAGTTAAATAAAATGAAGGTTATTTACAAAATGGCTTTTGTGGGCATGTGTGCTTAATTCTAATTAGGGAAATGGCATGAATATTATCATATGAATAGGACGACATTAATGTCCCTACAGGATCAAAACCTAGATCTATGAGTGGCAAGTAAATATCTTATTCTTATAAGTCAGACATTTAAACCACTCATCTTAACCAAAGCAGTCTAAAATGAAATTCAAAGACCTTTCATTTGTTACATAAATGATGCCATGTGACCTTAGTAGTTTGACCATTATATTCCTGATTAAAACCTTATATTTTTAAGATTAGTAGAATTATATGATAAAAACAGTATACATACTTGATGTTGGTAGTATGTTTCACCAAAACTTCTCATTTATTAAATAGTTTGACTGTAAAATTTAACATTTGCATTATTATATATGAATTATATTTGATATGAAAATTGTACAAATGTCTGTTGTTTATATTTCAGACATTTTTGACGCTGTCACTCACTGACATGGCAAACAGAGTGAAGTTATCAGGGCCAAAAGAAGCAGAAAAATATGTTCTCCACATGGTAACTTCACCTTACATTCTTGCTTACACAGTTTTTAAAAAAAAATAAAACAAAATACTTAGGATACAATAGTGTAAGATAAGTTGTAGTTAAAAAAATTCTATTATGTTATCATTTTTACATGGAATTTATTACAATAGTGGATGGGTCTACACAAGTATTGATGAAAATAATATTTTGTCGTAGAACAATTTATATCATGTGCTACATGAATATATGCAATACCAGATCATGTATCTCACACTTGCCAACAACATCCATAGATAATGCTTTCTTGTTTTGTTGTTATGTTTGATACTTAATGTTATCAACATAATTATTGAAATAAAGACCTTCCATTATAGACCAATTCACTTTAAGAAAACATCTGCTTCAATACTTAATAAATATATTATTTATTTTACACACATTTCACCGAATACTGACAGTCAATTTAAAATTTATGCCAAGTTAAAGTTATTTCAGTCAACTTGTCAATATTAAAATGAAAGTTTGCTTATATACATATATAATGTACATTTAAGTTTGTTGTTGATCATTGTGAAAGAATTCATACTTCATGTTGAAATTTTGTAAATAAACTGTGTCTTAGAATATTACAAGTTTTGTTTATAGATGTGCATATACTCATTCTTCATCATTGGTATAATGTATAGATTGAAGATGGAGAAATATTTGCTACAATAAATCAAAAAGATGGTATGGTACGGTTTCATGATAACCCGGAGAAATACAACAGTAGTCGTATGTTGTTACAGCTAGATCAAGAGGTATCATCATCTTGAGTTACTTTTCTGTTGTGCTATTTTCTCTCTCATTCAAGGAGGTTTTAAAACAAACTTGCGAATGTATTACATGTATTTCAAAAAGTATTAAAATGGTGATTTGTATAACATGTTGTATTAAAATGGTGATTTGTATAACATGTTGGTTTTCTGCACCACCTTAAGATCTGATTACTTTTAATGTTTGTTTGTATTAAGAAATTGCAAAATGCATACAGGACTTGGTGTTAAACGGTTAAAACTTGTACAACATGAAAGAGTTACAAAGTTTTTGTACCAACCTCTCCAAATTGCTGTCAGAACTTGCTCTATCTTCAGCATAAATGCGTGGCCAAGTTTCCTCACCTTGTGGACAATAAAACTTCTTGTTTTATTGTTGACTTTAATATAGGAGTGAAAACATAATATTAGGATATGCCTGTTGGTGTAACTGAGTATAAAGGAACAGAACATTATAATCTTGTGAAGACTGTTCATGATAAAATCTGGTACATGCTCTGTTGTGGTCTCGTAATGCCTGTAAATGATTACTGAATTGTTTAACACTCAAAATCAGTACATCATGTATATGCTTAGAACTTATTATATTGGTTTATTGATTTATCCTGTAAAATGTATTGTTTACTCGAACTTGCTGAATTATATATTTTGATAAAGGAATGGTAATCATGGCAATGTCAAAGTTTGATTATAAACTTATAGGCTAACTTCTAGTATTTTGTGCTTATCTATGACCGAATTTGTTTTTCTCAGACTAATAAAGGTTTTTTTTTTAAATATTTGAAGACAATAATTATTTTACTATGATAAAATTTGTCTTCATATTAATACAGATGCAGAAATGTATACAGTTAGATGCGAAGTTGAAGGAAATGGACAACGAAATAGCTGTGAATCCTCAATATGTTCAGAAGGTGAGTAAACTATTCACTACTGTCAGATCTGCTAGTGATACAAAAAGTAGTGAAGCCCTTTTTGTAAAAATAACTTAGTTATAGACAAAAGCTTAATGTTATCAAATCATTTTCTGTAAAAATTAGTTTATTAATTAATAACTTGGAAACTATGTTCTGAAAGTTCTTAGCTTGTGTGCTCTTAATTAATGTACTAATGTGAGAAATATAAAAAGCTGCCTACATTAATGATTGTTTTAATTTGATTGATTCATTATCTGTAATAATTTAAAATTGCATTGTTCTGCTATCATTACAAAAATTATATCCCTTAATTTTCATTTTAAAATTTTACTGATACATTATCATCAGTTGAAAAGAAAAGATGCTTATTGTTAGAAAAATAAAATAAAGGCTTCCACACAACTGAAATACATGTACATGTAATAAAATATAATAAAAATAAAAGTAATAAAATTTTAAAAAATTGACTGCTGGCATGAGGAAACAATCCTCAATGTTTTTGTTTTTTTCAAAATGATGTCATTGAAAGTATAACAGTGAATTACCCCTGAAATTTAAAAGATAAGGACAAGGGATTTCTGTGATTTTTTCATTATTCCAAGTGCTACAGAACTGAATTTCCTTATAACTATTTGTTTCAGAGCTCTGGAATGCATGAAGATGATATTCCAGGTAGTTCAAAAATGCAGACATACTGAATACAGTGTGAAGGTCACTAAGAGAAGATCAGATATTGAGTGTATATTACAAGTGCTAAACAAAATATTGCCATGAACAAACATCATGCTGTTAATTCCAATGTTTTCTAGCATTATACATAAACAAGGACTGAGTTGATAATGTTATATTTTTATTTTCTGGCTATATCATGATACTGCTAGTAAGTTATATATGAATGAAGGAGAATTGAATTATAAATGTGCTTAATGTTTCAATTATTGCTATATTTTCTTGAAGAGAAAAGAGTCACAATTGGTTTATTTGAATATTTTCATATTTCACTTTTTTTTTTAACAATAGTTATGATAAATAGACCAGCAATTTATTTGATAACAAAAGCTAAATTTCTTTGTTAATGCTATATTTTCATAAAATGAAAGATTTTTTTTTTAACAACATTTTATAGATGAATAAGGCTGGCATTTTTTTATCATCAGTTTTGTGGAAGATATTGTAAAACAAGTTTGCAAGGGATGGAAACGAAGGTGATAGAAATGATATTTCAAATTTTGAATATTTCTCAATAAATGTCTGACGAGTTGTGACATTTTTGTATTATTTTGTATCATTTACAATTGAGAAATGTTCTTATTTTATTTAAATTAGTTTGAATTTATTGACAGTGACACTGTTGTTAAGCATTATAATTTGCCTTTCATGTGCAGAAGGGAAAGTATTGAAAACTGAAAGCATAACTTTTCTTTATTAAAACATGTATATATTTGGTTAGACACTTTCTGTTGTTTGGTAAAAAAAATCTGGAGAGGACTATATTGTTATTAAAATGTTGAAGTCCTAATTTGTCATTGTATAATGTTAGAAATGAAGTCTACAGATACTTCTACATATATTACCTAATTTGTCAATGATTCTGTTCATTGGAATTGTCTCTCTTGCAATTATGCTAGGTTTTATTATCTCTACATGTTCAACACAGATTGTGCTATTACATTTGAAAATGCCTTGATAACATATGTTATGCTTACATAATTAAAATTCCTTTGAAGATACAATATTTCTGCTGTCATCAGGGTTTAGATTGCACTCCCTTAAAACTAAAATATGAATTTGTAGCTGTAATGATATAGCGTGTAAAGTTTGTAAAACAGTTGTCATACATTAACATCAATCATTTCTGAATTGAAATTACAATATATTTTTGACATCTATGTATCACATTTACTTTCATCTTCTGCTATAATCCTTTACAAAGTTGTAGGGACAAGTAAGAAAATTAGTTTATTTATTACAAAATGCTTCAATCAGTGATATAATAAAAATTGTGACAATTTTATTGCTGTGTTGTTTTGTTTTCTTTTATTTCTTGCTTTCCAGACCCAAGAGTTTTTACATGATGGTACAACGTCTTGCAAGCTTTTACATATCATTATGCACCATGTCTGGTTATTACAAGAATCTGCCACTTAAGTGGACAGTACCTATCTTATACTGTATACTTGTACTCTTCTTGCGAAAACAGGAAGAAGAGTTGTTTATCCACAATGTTTTAGAATAGATGTATGTGATGACAAAACATTGTGTTACTCTTCTAAAACTGCTGGTCAAAATTACTTCTTAAAACTGCCTTTAAATATGCTGAAATGTGCTAAAAATCGTGTCATTTTTCTGTCATTTTAACCTTGGCACCATCAAATTGTACAACCACTTGATTTAAGCTTTGTAGTACAATGTACTTCAGACCTAAGAGCATTATTATAATACAGAGCACATTGCTAAGCAAAAGGACATCCTTTTAAAACATAGCAACAGTGAGTTATGTCACATAGAAAAATCAAGTATGAACAATTTTAAAGGGCAGTAACTTTTATCTTAAAGCTGCACACCTCAAGATGAGCCAAAATATTTCAAGAAAATCAATATTGAGAAAAATGTTCTAAAATTTTAAGAAAGGTAAAAGATCCAAGTGATATTTTACCTGTTATATTCAGTTTAAGACTGCTTTTGCAGTATTTTATTACCATATTTCTACTGCGTTACTAATGCAGTGAGTGCTGTTTTTGCATATGTTGACCACTTTTTGGTGTTTTTCTTGGATTGTAAGTGCCGATTGAAAAATGCAAATTGCTTTATTTGTTCATTTCGCAATATTTTGCTTTTAAAAACATTTCCCAAATTTTCATGAAAATTAACCTTAATCTGGAGGTGTGCTGCAGGTCTTCTCAGTGAGATGTTACCACATATGAAAGATGTTGGTTCCTGTTATAGTTGAAGTTAATGCTCCATTTAATTTAGATGGACAGACACCAAACAGACAAACATATGAGGAAAGTACCAAATTTTCCAGGTATGCATCTCCAAGACATTTGTCTTAACATAAGTCTGTAGCACTTATTCTTGCAAGGAATTTAAACTTGAACTGTGGGGGATACTCACCTTTGGCCCCAACTCAACACTTGGCTGAGGCTTATGCATGCAACTACAGGTTTCAAAGGCCACTGAATATATTCAAACTTTAGGGTCATCTAGACTCATCTTTAATTCAAGACCCATAACTCGAGCAATAAGCATCAAGTTTTACTGAATAAGATCTCTTTGTAAACTAAGAGAATATACTCATTGTCCTGGCTGTACCTTATTTCACTATCAAGCACAGGGTATAACTGGGCAAGCTGGCTGGTTGGTAGCTATTGCTGTAGATTTTTTTCTCCTTTAACTAAAAAGCAACCAATCTAGACTTTCCAGGACTGGAAATGAATAAATAAAATTCAAATATATTTCTCTAATTTTATGCAAAAGTTATATAAGAAAATAACAAAACATACAGTACATGTAATTTAAAACAATCATAATTGTGATTGTGGGGCTGTTTCAAGAGACAGTTCTTCAAGAGCTAATAATCCCGGGACCCCCCAAACTAAGCCCCAAGTTAGCATGTAAAAATATAGAACTTAATAGTTCACATTTAGAAACAAGTTGCATATAAAATCAAACACATCTATACATTATTATAGGTACAAAACTTTAAAACATTAATTTCATATATTCCTTATTGATTGACTGTCTAAATAACATTAAAACATAATAGCATAATAATTATAAACATAATAATTATCACAGAAGCTACATAGCATTAATCAATAACTCTTGCCATAAAAAATGCAATATAAATAAGTTTGTCAGAGCAATAAAGCAGAAATTCATATTCTGATTCCTTTGTATTTAGTGTGCAATATAAATATATATATATATTTCAATTTTGCTTCACTATTTGGAGAATAAGGAAACTATCCTACTCCACTGGGATGGGAATCCATTTACACAAAACTTTAATCACATCAAAAAAGAAATCTTTCATTGATTTTAACAAAATTATGCTCCTTTTTCGTTTGAAAATTTCATTTCAGGTGCTCTTTCTCAAGTCATGGAGAGGTTCAACCCAACACCAGATAAATTGGAAAAGGGATACATTTCTGTGGACCTTGAACCCAATATCAACCAAATACTAAAATTTCTTTTAAAGACTTAAGTTTCAGTACTTTAAATACTGCTAGACCAGCAACAAGATGTTTTATTCTCATCAAAACAATGACTAGACATGTTACTGAGCATGCGCAATATGTATATATTTATAAACTAGCTAAATGATGATATAACTATAACACAAGATTACCTACATACATGTGTACTTGGAATGTTAGTATTGTCCTGACATATTTGAGATCATCTGAAGCAGTGTCATTAATACAGTTATCCTAGAAATTATGTAAGATGTCCAACTTAACATTTACTTGGAAAGTATTAACAAGATATAACATTTGGTTTGAATGACAATTACCTGTAAATATTTTTGGGCTAGATACATCATGTTAGTGAAACTGTATGAGATTAGTTCACTGTGTCACAAAGTGTGTTTGTTTGTCCTATGCCAGATGTGGCCAGGCCATGTTCCATGTTCACTGTTTGACGTTCTATATTTAAACATGTGACATAAACATACATGTGGCGTAACCACTAAAAATGTGACGCGCTGAAAATAAGTATGGAAACAAATCCGGTGCAATTTAGCTTAATATCAGGTACGGCAGCATTTGTTTTTTGATGTCGTGTTAGAATAGAAATAATATAATCATCCAAATTGATGATTTTATCGCTTGATAAAATCACTGTTTGTCATTTGAACGCACATCATTATTTAATTCCTTCCATCCGAACTCCAAATAGTGATTTTATTGAGCGATAAAATCACTGTTTTGGATATATTATTTCTTAAACAAAACATGGGTACATGCCTGAATGAAATTCTTATCAGTCGGTTTAGTTTTCAATGAATACTTCCATAAAGATACACCATAGTCACAGGTGACATCAAAGATCTATGGAACTGCGAATCACATCGCACATCTTTTTATGGTTCTGTTTACTGATTGAGCATACTTTATATTATCTTGGTAACAATTTGTTCATCGGGACATAATTTCGTGGTTGACCTGATGCACAAATACCCCCAATAAATAAGAAATGATTTTCCAGTACCTTAAGCTAAGGATATCTATTGAAGCTTTTATGTGAAAAAGGAAATAAAATCTAGCAAGTTGTAAGACAACTTCATGGAACTACATGATCTTAAGAATGGTAGTCAGTAACATATACAGTGTCCACTCGACATCAACATTACTGTGGCCACCATAACCATGGCCAATGAACACTTCTTACCAGCAACCACTTATCACAAATATGCTGCAATGAAACTAAAGGGTGATCCCAACAACAAATTGATCATCATTGACCTAGTTGTATTAATTCACATATAACTTCTTATTTCTTACCAGTTCAGCTGGTATCAAACTTGACTTGAAAGAAAGGAAAATCCTGGATTTTAGCTATTCTCCATGTTTATTCATTACTTGCATATATAAAATGGTACATTTAAAAAGTATCATAAATTTCTTTTTTAAGTTAGCTTTTAATAAGTGGGAAGTAATCCTGTAAATGGCAATTCTATTAACAATATAGAAGTAAGAGAAATCGCTTAGGATCAAAGGTAACACTTCCACTTGAAGTCAAGGAATGAAAAGAAAAGCAAACAAAGAGGACAAGCTGACTTTTAGTGAACAAATGACAAAGAACACTCATTTTAATTAGATTCCCAGCTATCAATTTTTGAACTCATCAAAGTAAAAAATTAAAATTATTCTGCTTATAGATTACAACCTGGTTTGACTCCATGAATGTGGAGACTGGCCTAGCTGTATACTTGTACCAAATGCTGTGTTGTTTTTATTTGTTTATAATTGTTAAAACTTACATTATATATGATATGTAGGTAACATGGCAAAATTCAAAAGGCATATTATCATATTATCATACATGGATATTCCTAAATTGTTTTACCACCACATGATGGATGTACATCGTTATAATGTATATCACATTTTCTATTTAAATTTAGAAAATTGAGACATTAAAAAATCATTTCTTGATGGGTTAGCTTTTATGCTTAAATTGAAATGGATTGTTAGACTTTTAACGTATTAAGTTAGAAATATAACATACAAAATTTTTCATAAGCCTTCATCAACCAGAAAAATTGTCAGGGGGCATTTTATCTTACAGACAAACTTGGCAGAGTGCCAGAAATAGTTTCAATTAAGAACAAGAGAAAAACTGAAAGTAGGAATGGCGAAACTTCATCGAAACGCATTGAACTGATGGAGGCAGAAAGTCCCGCATCCTGTTCTGAAGATTCAGACAGTGATGACACAATAGCCTCATTCTTATGCAAACAGAACCAGGAATCCCAAGGGAGCAATAAAGACAGCGAATAGGCAGAAAAAATTGATTTTTTTTAAGACTAGAAATGTGTCGTAATGCCACGAATGCCCCCGCATGCAGCCAAAATTCAAAAGTTATAATAATATTTAGTTTCAAATTTGTTTGCAACAACCATTCTAAGTTCAAGGCCCTTAAAGTATTTGATTCAAACTTAACACAAACCATTTTTATACAAAATTCAAGGCCCTAAAACTATTCAGTGTTAACTTTTTACAAATTGCATATTTGTAGCCAAGATAATGATCAGAATTAGAATTCTAAATCTTTTCCAAGTTCAAGGGAGATAACTGTCAAAAACATCTGACAATGACCAAATTAGAACTTGACTTGTATTTTCTGGTAAAATACCAGCACATGCAATGTCAACCTTGGACATACATTCCAACTAAAGCTGAAACTGAACATTTCTTATTACTGGGAAATTAAACTGCTTAGAACTACTTAATGCTGAACAAAGGTGGTAATTACATACAGTCCCTTCAACCCTCACGTTTCATTAATACCCATCTTAGTTTACTCATGAACAACAATTCTACGGGTTTCATAAACAATTCAACAATTTTAACAGTACATCCAAGAGCAAAATCTTATCAAATTGGATTTAATTCTCAAATTGCAAACAAATGGGACATTTCCATGTAACAAAAATTGTCTATTATGTAAGTTTATGTTTAGTACTTAACAATTTACCAGCATGGTTACAGGAGAAACATTTCAAATTGGCAGTAACTTTACATACTTATCTTCAATTTATCTTATCAAATGTATATATTGCAAGTTAAAGTATGTTGGCCAGACAGGCAATACATTAAGGGAACGATTCTACACACATTCAACAGACATCAAAAACGAAAACAGCACCAAACCAGCTGCGTAGCATTTCGCAAAAATACACGACGTTAGCAACATGTACGTCATATTAATCCAAACAACACAACGGAATTTAAATGAATGTTTAAGAACAGAAGAAGTTTACATTAGAAAATTGAAAACTAGGACACCCAATGGAATGAATTTACAATAATGCTAAAAGGTGCAACATTTAATGCGTATAAACTCAAAGATTACACTCAAGATGAACTAAATGCATTTAACTTCATACACACTACACAATTCAGCTGCAGAACCTGCAAGAAGAAATTTAACACAAGGGGAAAAAGAGATAGACATAGAGAAACACATGAAGAAACAATAAAAAATTATTCTTTGTTCATGGTGCCAAAAGGAATGTAAAAGAAGAGACACACTCAAAGACCATTCTTTAAAAATACATGGGTTCCAAGAAACCAACTACAACTCCAAAACAATTTAGAAGACTAACAACTAAATTCCAAGAAAGTAACATAAAGGTTCTATGCAAAACACCAAAAATGAGACAAATACTCGGCAAATCCAGACAGCCATAACTAACAAGAGCAGGGCTAGGCGGAGCATTATATGCCTGAAAGTGTTGTTTTTTTAGTAAGGATGAGGCATTTGTAAGACATGGGAATTAGCTGTTCATCCTATAAAATTTTACAGCTGTAGGTTGATTAATACTTAAGTTATTAATAATGACCTTAACCTTTGACCTTGTGACCCCAAAATCAATAGGAGTCTTCTACCTTATATGGACAATCATCCTAAGAAGTTTGAATATTGTGGGCCAATTGGAACTTTAATTATGCTCTAGAAGCTGTTTTCAGTATTAAGGTAAAAGTGACTGACCTTGTGACCCCAAAATCAATAGGGGTCTTCTACCTAATATGGACAATCATCCTATGAAGTTTGAATATTGTGGGCCAAATGGAACTTAAGTTATGCTCTGGAAACTGTTTTCAGTTTTAAGGATTTAGTGACCTTGACCCTTGACCTTTTGACCCCAAAATCAATAGGGGTCTTCTACCCAATATGGACAATCATCCTATGAAGTTTGAACATTGTGGGCCAAATGGAACTTAAGTAATGCTCCGGAAACCAAATTGCTAACGGATGGACAGACGGAAGTTCTAACAGGAGAGTAATTATGTGGCTACTCTATTGTTCTCTCTATTGTTCTTTTTAGCCACACAAAAGAAAATAGCCACATAAAAGCATTACAGAATGAATGACATCAAAGAGAAAGAACAGTCTAGCCACATAATTACTCTCCTGTGAGTGCGGACATACGTACGGACGGACAGACGCCAGGGGGTATAACATAATATGCCCTTTCGGGCATATAGAAATGACCAACACTACAAAGAAATACGACATTGACAAAATTGGCTTTAATTTTCCTGAACCAACCTCTCCTCTGCATATCAAGCCAACCTACTGAAACTATATGCCAAGATGAAACTGCCATGTTTAATAGTGAAAATGAACAAATTATATAGAGGATATTGTTTAGTTCCATCTATTCTACATATGGAATCTTTAAAACTACAGAATATTCGTAACAACCAGGATGATTTTTTAATGCTCAATTCTTTCCAAAATAACATTTAAAACGTTGATTGGCACAATGCCAGTATTTTCTATTTTTTTTTAGCAACAATTAAAGACATCCATGTAAGACATCTATGTTTTGTATACTTATGTTCAAAAATTTTGTAAAATGTTATCTTGGTGAAGTTTCGTTAGAACCGAAACTGGTAGATTATTTAATTACTCAACCTGCACTGGTGTTGACGTGTTGTATTTCTTCATTTTTATCTTACCAGTACTTTGATTTCTTATTTTTTCTAAGTTCAAAATGGATTACTCTGTAAAAATTCATCTGACCAAAACCAAATTTGAACTCGACTTGTATTTTCTGGTTAAATACCAGCACAGGCTTATACATACATTTCTACACAAGTATGAGTGCTGAAACTGAAAATTTCAAAAACATTTCCACCGTTCAAGAGGGATAACTTTGTCAAAAATTATTAAACCTTGACAAAATTTGAACTTGACCTGCTCATTCCTATGATGTATCTATATATCAAATTTGAGATAAATGTGTACAACTGTTATGAGATAATGAACAGAAACTGAAAATTTCTTATTTTTTCAAAGTTCAAGAGGGATAACTCTGTCAAAAATTATCGAACATTGAACGAATTCTAACTTGACCTGCGTATTCCTATCACATATCCATATATATTTAAGTTGAATGTGTACAACTGCTGGGGAGGTAATGAACGGAAAAAGAATAATTCTCTTTTCTTTTCAAAGTTTTTCTGTCAAAAATCACCGAACCCTGACCAAATTCGAACTTGACCTGCATATTCCTATGACATATCCATCTTGTTAATTTGAGTTGAATGTGTACAACTGTTAGAGAGATAATGAATGGAAACTAAAAATTTCTTCTTTTTTTCAAAGTTAAAGGAGCATAGCACTGCCAAAAATCATCAAACCATGACCATAGTTAACTTGGCTGGACATTCTTTTTATGTACACACAAATTTGAGTTGAATGTGTACAACTGTTGGGAAGATTATGAACAGAAACTGAAAATTTCTTCAAGGGGTCAAAAATCATCAAAGCATGACCAAAAACTTGACATGCATTTTCCTATGATAAATCCATATGTCAAATTTGAGTTGAATGTGTGCAACTGTTGCCAAGATAATGAATGGAAACTGATGATGATGATGATGGAATGAAAGAATGATGGAACATGGTAACACTAAATGCCCCAGCCATTTTATGGCAGGGGCATAAAAATCTTGGAACAGGTGAGGAAATACTGCCAGCTTTTGTAACATTGGCAAACTCAGCTTTAAGAGCGAAATAATTAATGTAAGTATGACTATAAATATTAGTGTTCAAAACACAACAGAAAATTTTCCTGCAGGTAAGACAGCTAATGGGAAACCATTTCAACTAATGAGAGGACATTAAAAATCATTTGAGGTTGTTCAGTTGAATTAAATGAAATTCCAAAGCAAACAATTATTCCTAAACCTATTAACTTCACTACAGAGGAAAAAAGAAACTAGAACATAAACCAAATCAAAAGCACCCTCTGAAAAAGATGAGACTTGCTGTTTTCAATATATCAGGTCTAATACTAAATACATCTTTATCAAATGTCTATTTTACCCACCCATGTTTGTACACTCAGTTATGTTGAAATGTTTAAACCTACAGCACAAGACACTTAATTAATGAGATATGAAAACCATGATCTTAATTAAAAACATTTACATTCATTGTGAAACAAGTTTTTTCTTTATGTACTTATGTTAATCTTTTTCAAGTCAGGTCCCTGGAACAAACCATTACAGATGTCATATCAGAAAACATGGTTGTAACCTAAGTAGAGCTCAAACACTGAGAGACAGATATGTTAACTTATCTAAAATAGAGTGCCAAATTGGCAGTAAAATACTACTGAAATTCATATTTGAAACAAAATTGTTTTTAGGTTTAAACTGATCTTATATCTCAATATATCACTTTTCACACACCCTATCTTTATCACAGAAAATGCTCAGGTAATATAGATCAAACACTGGGAGTTATCCTATACGTTTCTTAAAGTCGTCTATCAGATCTCTCCATGAGCCATCAGTCCAGTTGTCAAGTCTTCTTTTACCTCGTATATCTGTTGTACGATTGTGACAAGACGTAAACACAACATGCTCCCATGAAGGACTCACATTTGCACCTGCAAAGGAATTTGCTACATTATGTAATTGAAACTTGTTTTTAGAATTATCATTTCAAATTTTTTACAAAATCTAACAATAAGCATATTAAGTTACTGAAATATTAGAGAAAGACCATTTTCAAATAACTAATGCATAATGACAAGAAGGGCATTTCAGACCCTAGGCTTGCTGCAGGGATTTTCTAACAGTATTTAAGCATAAAGCATGTAAGCCTTTGTTGTTTTTTCTTCACATTTGACAAATCAAAAGTTAGCCCAGGATACTATACATAGACTAAACTCAACACCTTGTACTTTAATAAACTGTTACCATAGTTACCAGATATATTTGGTCTGTCATCTATGAGAAGGTGACCATTTGCCATTGTTTTATCTTTTGTCAGGATTATTTTTTCACACCAATTTCTTCCTAGATGTTTCTCTACCCAATGAAACTGAAAAATACCACACAGATACTGTTACCAACGTTATAATTAAATAGTTAGAAGCATTGACAACAAAAATCTAACCCAGTTTTAAAAATCACTTTTTTATTTCTTAAACTCATAAAATTATAAATGTGACCAGTTGTTGAAAATCCCTACATATCAAACTGAAAATTCACCATTTATATTGCCTGGGCATTTCTTGTATGAAAGTATAATTGGAAAGCTTTATTTGAATAAGATATAAAGATTAACTTGGGATTTTCTTTCTACTTTCAACTAGATACATTTCTTTCATAGAGATGCATTGACAGTTTTATCCTACATCGTGTAAAATTGATATAACTCAGATTGTTAGTACTAATTTAAAAAAAAACACAGACAGAAATTAGCATCAAGATTTACCTTTTCTTTCAGGCAGTATTTGTAGTTGTTTAAAGGACTAGTACAAATGAACACATCAACTCTGTAAGGCAACAAAAGTCTCCATCAAACTACTCCATCTATTTATCAAGAGTAATGTAAAACAAATAGATAATACATAATCTGGTGAATTTAACTAATCTCAAACAGTCATCAATTAGGAATAGTTACTTGAATCATGTCAATATCTAGTGTTCAAACGAGTTTAGTGCCATTGTGAAATGAAATTTTTCACCACTAGTAGTGTATTAAGAACTGCATTCTTTCATCTATTGTGAACTTCTTCAAACAATTTGCTGAAAATCCCCTTCAACAAAGTTTAACAACTAAATTGTTTACAATGTCTAAAATTTTTAAAATACAACATTCATTCATAGTAAAAATATACATAAAAAATACAAATGATTGACAAACCCTTCCAATATAGCCATTTCCCTGGCTGCATCTACAGCACCTGGAATTTCACTTAGATTTTGAAAGAACCCTCTTGAATTATAAATAGCTGAACACAGAGGCTGAAATATAGAATGATACATTATCTATTCATAAATCTGCTTAGACTTTTGATTTAGAAATTACTAAATCTTTAATTAGATCTATATGTAATATTATAGCATTATTGTACAAATATGATACAAAATACTATGTTTAGGACAGTCACGCTTTATTAACACGTAAGTTTTTTTCTGAGTTAATAACAGTACCAAGATTACCTTATTCATCATCAAGAAACTGGTAATTCAAAGAAGAAATGGTAGCTTGTAGTTCTAAATACTAACTTCGTGAAAAGGGGGAAAACATGAAATTTACCCACATGTATATTTTATAAAATTTTCAATTCAATCTGATTAAACATGCATGGTACATAGCAGAGGCTATCTATATGGATAGCTCAGTCAATTAAATTTATCAACCAGCTGATATTATTATGTCAGCTGCTGTTAAGCCATGCTTCTGGTGAATAATGTGCACAGGGCATTTCAGGGGGAAATAATGGTATCTTTAGGCGAAAATATAGCTCTTTTGGACTAGGGGAAAGCCTTTATTCAGCTGTAAAATATTAGAAAAAAATCAGTCAAAGCGATGCAACATTTAAAAATATGAACTTACTGTACTGCCTGGCTTCATTTTTTCATATTGCTCTCTTAACCAAAACCCTTCTCGGTCTTCAAGTTCAATATGGGGCTCATCCGGATATTTTCTTTTAAATGCTTCCAAAAAATCACCTTCAAAGTCACAAAGAACACCATCCATATCAAGAAGGACTCGTAAATTGACAGGTCTATTTGTATACTCTTTATGGAAATGAAAATCTCTTCGAGCCATTATCAATAATGACTTTTGAAATAACCTAATAACCTTCCTGCATCCCTGCAAAAATAATAAAAATAAAATAAAGGAAAAAATAAGGTACTGGGATCCTACATATTAACGGACAAAATATGATATTTCTTTGCTGTAACTTTTATTTCAAACAATAAAAAAGAATGGAATTTTACCAAAATAATTTTTAATTCTTGATACAAGTAAACATTACTTTAACAAACATGAAATTAAACATTTGACCGTAGAAATGTGTCTTTAAGAGAACAAAATCGTGTAGACAGCCTGGGATTCCCAGAGACAGTTCAATTTACAGGACATTGCATTTAAAACAATTTTGAAGTCATGAATTCAAATTAATCTTTAAATAATCAGCAAGGAAACTACGACTATTGAATGGCAAGTTTAACATATTGGAAAAAACCATTATGCCACTAAAACATGCTTGTTACAAAGAGGCCAATATATGGGATGTAATTGGAATGACAGACTATTCTCTCCCTTACCAGTTCCTCCCCCTGACGATTATACTCTCCCAAACCGTTTCCTCCCCTGACGATTCTCTCCCAATTTTGAAATATGCAGACAGTTCTCCCCCAATTTTTCTTTTAAGATAACATTTTAGTTTTGTCATAGTCTTATAATATTAATGAAGATTATTAAAAGAATGTGTTGGATATTAATAATTTAAGTGTATTTTATGTTTATTTGAAAAGTGTTTGTAAATTTAACACCTTTTTCAGGTATTTTAATCCTATCAACATCTTCAATGTGAGAGGTTAAGATTATTGGCCAGTGATTGATATACACCTGTAATTATGTTAAGGTCTGGTGGTATTCATTCATTTGTTAAATAGCGAATAAGGTGGTAACATGTTCTTGAAAATAAATAAGCAACAACTCCTATGCAATCACATAAATTTCACACTTGGACCTCATCAACACCCTTTTCAGATATTTTAATCTAATCAACACCTTGATTCTTGAGTAATGAATTAATAAACACCTCAATTATCTGACAACAAACTTAATGCACAAGAATTGAACTCCTTTCAGGCTTAGTATAAAATTTAGCGATTAAAATTCATTAATCATTTTTGATAATAATTTTTTCCATTATCAAACATCTAATTATTTCAATGAAATATTTTTCCTTAATTTATATCACTTAATAATAAACTTACCCATTTATTTAACATCTAAACACTTCTGATTTAATTTATAGTAATTAATTATAAACTCTTACCCATTTATTTAACATCTTGAATAATAATGTATTAATAAAAATAAAAATGGGGAGGAACTGTCTGCTTATGTGCAAATATGCAGACGGTTCACCCCCAAAATAGGGAGAGAGCCGTCAGGGAGGAAACGTCAGGGAAGGAACTGGTAAGGGAGAGAATAGTCTGACTGCCATGTAATTGAAATTAACACTATTAATTCATATAACGTAAAATTGTTTACTGTAGTGGATAACACTAGCTGCCTATGGTTAAGTGTTTGACTGTTTCCTCGTATGCAATTTTTTTGTGGCACATAGTTTACTGCAAATTTGCGGCAATGTTCTGGCACATTTGTGGCAAAGTGAGAGTCTATGGTATCGGAGAGAGGGGAGAAACTGAGGGAGAGAATAGTCTGTCATTCCCAGAAAATTATGGTTCGAAAATTTAAGGAACGAATCAATGAAAGTTGTGTTCATTCATACTTTAATCATTTAATGAATAAAAAATATATAAATATCACATGATAATATAACAACAACCAACTGAAGTTAAATTTAACTACCATGTACATAAACAAGAACTGCAAGATTTTAGCAACTTTCCGATGGCAGTGCTGATTGTTTTGACTAAAGAATACGTTCCGACTCACAAACGAAATTATAACTATTTGCTTTTCATAACTCAGTATATATATATTTGCTAATGGATAAAACTTTATTTAAACATAATTAAAGTTCACCGTCAGACTGACTTTTTAAAGGAATGCGTAAATTAATAGATTCAATAAATGCTACAGAATCAAAAGAATTACTCGATTATACATTGCTTCTGCTTTTGGGTGAAATTAATAAATCAAGTTTTAGAAGCCTCGTTTCTGAAACAATAATGAACCAAAGTATTTAGATATTTTAATAGATCTATAAATGCACGCAACAAATCAAAATTTCTGTCTCGTTGGACTGAACATTTTCACACTTGTAAGTATAATGACACTAGACGGAGTTTGATGATAAGTAGACTTGGCGTAATAGGTTAAAATATAAAAACCTTGACGTCCAATTCACAGTTCACAAACTCAAAATTCTGACATGTGACGTGACGAAAAAAATACGTTGCTCAGTTATTTTTTTGAATAAAATTTGATATTTCAATTTTAAAGAACTTCGCATTTGTTTAAGGTGATAACAATTGAGTTGTTGGATTCATTTTAACAGTTACCTGCACTAAAATTTCATTGTCAGTATTTTGTGAATATTATAAAAAAACATTGTAAGATCTGTAGACCTGTAAATGATGGCATTTCTTATATACCGGGTAGGCCTTATTTTTCACCATTTTGGACTTCTATTCAAAATTGGGAAATGAATGCACTATTACAGCTATGCTATGCTGGGAAATATTTTAGAATAATGAAATTTTTATAAAGAAAAAAAAAGAACTGGTGTATACATATATTTGAAGGATATATATTTCTTAACAGGAAATATTAAATATATATGCAAAATATTTATTAAAATTGTAACTATGTACCAAGAACACCCTGATGCAACATTGCCTGGTGACCCAGATATGACAGAGCTTCAATATTTTGGGGGAAGTGTGGGTTGGAGGGGGTTGTTTTATTTAATAAAGTTATAAACAGAATAACTTTGAACAGATTGTCAGTTTCAATAAATTGATACCAAATCAATTGTAAATTGATTGTCAGTATCATTAAATTGATACCAAATCAATTGTAAATGATAATTATCTATTTTGTTTTATAGTGACGTATGTGATAAAAATGACAAATTGTTTTATTATAAAAGAGTTTTACTATTTTGTTGATGATTTCACAGATACACAGAGTACTGTACAATGATATTGGCATCTTTGTAATTGTACACAGTCCAAAGATCATATGGATAATGCCAGATATGTATCTAATACTACAAATTATCACGCTCAGTAATGTATCTACTGTTGTCATAATCTATCCTGGGTTCCAGTCTGTCAATTTTTTTTTTGTGCTTCTGTTCGGCAAATCGACATATGGATATATCAAGACATGATCGAGTATGAAATAGCGTGTTTGTTATGAATAAGCAAAACATATCAACACCTGAATCCCAGGCTATTCATAATCTACAACAAAAGTTCTAACCGATCACCCTGAGTTTTCGCTTATATATGAAAAAGAATAATACCAATAGATCCGACTTTTGTTTTATTTCGAAGAGAATGAACACATTGAGAATAATAAAATTATAACATTTTCTATTTAAATAATACTTTATCGATATTTGAAGAAAACTATTTTTATGAACAGCCACTCACCTGTCTGATAGAGGCTCCAGCATTCAACATTCCAACTGCTACGGCACGATCCTGCATCAACATTCGTGCCATGTTTTTTGTTTTTTCACTTATAAAGTTAACAAGGATTTATGCAATGTAAAATTTAATACTTACCATGCTCTGCACGAACATTTCGTGCCAAAATGTGTAAACTGCGCCCTGTCTCCCGCGTGAGTGCATGGAACCGTATTAAATTATTTTTCGTTCCACAAATCGGTAGAAAATGACACAAAAATCACATCTGTAAAATTGTATAAGGATCTATTGACCCGTTATAAAATAATCAAAATTTAAAAAGTGATCGGTTAGAACTTTTGTTAAGTGTATTGTAAAGCAGTATCATATACGAGCTAGCTTAGATCTAAAATGTTAAAAAATCTCAACTCAGTGGCAATCTTAAGAGACTCTTGTAAAGGATCTTTTGAGGGTTGCATGTCTGTCTGACACCGAAACCTGTAGATCGCCTGACATTGAAAAGAGTATTTACAAAATTTGGTGCTCTTTTAAAACAGTTTGTAAAGAGTACATTTGTAATTATTCAGTTCAGTTTTATCTAAATCTGTATTACTGGATAATACAGCACTTAATTATTGAGGGGAGAAAACTTTTGCCGTTCTGGTTCCAAACTGGATTCATACAAGTGTAAGGCTCATATGGAAAAGTTGGTTGTAAAGAACAATTAATTTGCAAAAATACAAGTTTCTATATTAAAAAGAAATAATATTGCATTTATGCACAGTTTTTGTGCCCCCACAATGGGGGGGGGGGGGGATTTAGATTTACCTTTGTCCGTCTGTCCGCCTGTTCTCTTATTATGTCACACATAGCTCAAAAAGTAATTGACCTAGAGTCATGAAACCTTACTGGAATGTTGATCAGCATGTGAAGTTGTGCACAGAGTGTTTTCGTGTGGATATTTTTTAGTATTTTTAGAGTTATTGCCCTTGATTTGGTAAAAATTTCCAATTTTCGACTTGTGTCGCACTTTACTAAAAAAGTATTTGACCTAGAGTCATGAAACCTTACAGGAATGTTGATCAGCATGTGTAGTTGTGCATATGGGTATTTTCGTGTGGATATTTTTAGAGTTATTGCCCTTGACTTAGTAAAAATTTCCAATTTTCAACTTGTGTCGCACATAACTCAAAAAATATTTGACCTAGAGTCATGAAACCTTACTGGAATTTTAATCAGCATGTGTAGTTGTGCAGCTGGGTATTTTTGTGTGGATATATTTAGTATTTTTAGAGTTATTTCCCTTGACTTAGTAAAAATTTCCAATTTTCAACTTGTGTCGCATGTAACTCAAAAATTATTTGACCTAGAGTCATGAAACCTTACAGGAATGTTGATCAGCATGTGTAGTTGTGCACCTGGGTATTTTCGTCTGGATATTTTTAGTATTTTTAGAGTTATTGCCCTTGTTTTAGTAAAATTTACAATATTCAACTTGTGTTTCACGTAACTCAGTATTTGACCTGTAGCTGAAAGTTTTCAAGAATGTTGGTCAGCAGTTGGTTGTGTACTTATGCACCCTGGGGTTTTCTTGTGGATTATTCAGTATTTGTAGTATTTGCCCTTTACTTAATAAAAGATTTTAAGTTTTCAACTTGGGGCACATATAGCCAAAAAAAAAAATTTGACCTAGAGACATAAGATTGACAAATTGGTGGAGTGTGGGGGCACCCGTGTCGTATGGACACATTTCTTGTTAACAGTATTTAAACACTGAGGTGAAGAAATTTTACAAACTGATATTAAACAAGGAATCCTTAAGAAATTTTATGCTAGCAGACAAAAAACCATCATCAGAATGATGTTCTAACCATCACCTTAAAAGTATAATTATATTTCCTGTCAACAGAATTGAGTGAATGGTAGATTTTAATTTATATATTTGATTATTTTCTTTTTCAACCCATATTGGGAAGTGATTGTGGTTGTCAGCAGTATATGGTTGCATAAGATGATCAATAGCACAGACACATTCGTAAACATTCCGCTGATCATTGTGAATCATTTGGTCGGGATATATGGAAACTACATGTTGAACTGGCTTGCTGTAAACTGAGAAAAGTGCATTGTGTGTGAGAAGAGAAGGAATAGCGGATCATTTCAAAATATCAGAATTAATACATTTTTACAGGAGTTTGTGGCTTTTATATTTTCAGGTTCACACCCTTCTGAATTTTGCTGTATATGATTTTTTTTAAAACAATTTTGTAATATGAATTGTAATTGATAAGAATGGTGTTCCACAATGAAGTGATGTGATTTTTTACTGATTATTTACTACATCGCCAAGAAATACTTTTTATTAAACCATGTTTTTTCCATTATTGTTACTTTGATTACAAAACCTGGATTTTATCATTTAGAGCCAATCTTAAACTATACTCCTGAATGGTTGAACACCTTGTTTAACCATAAAGGAAAAGTTCAGTTTTAGACTGTTAAATTTCAATGCCATTTCAATATTACGTCACTTTCTGTAAATGTGTCATCATATATTAGATCTGGGAAGAGGATAATATAATCATCTGATCTGAGTTTAATCATTAGGCATGTTCATTAAATTTGCATATAACACCTTGTTTATCCATATTTTATAAGCTCAACAACACAAAACAAAAGTTTCAATGTAACTTGTAAGCTACTGGTATTATGGGGGTACTCATCAAAGTGTTTGTAATTTAATCCAGCAGGTTCCCATGTAATCCTAGGGTACAAACAAACTTTTATTTGTTAATATCTATATAGCTTCATGGTAATAGAGTGATCAATGTATTGTGCTTATTATCAATATATTTAAAAAGTTTTAACTGTAAAAGTTGTTTGTTCCCCAAGGATCAGATGGGGGGGGGAAGCCAAATTTACTGAGTTCCAGAGTATCTCTTTAATTTGTTGACCAAACTGCAATATGCTCAAATTATATAGGTAAAATTGGCTGTTTGTAAGGCATGTCGTGGCTGAAATGAGAAAAGCCTTCCATAATCTAAAAAAATGAATGGCTCATTGTCAAACTTGATTTGTACTAGCTTGTATTTTATCACATGAAATAGAGTTGGTTGAAGATCTAGCTTAATTAGGGGCCTGTCACCAGAGCTAAATTTTTTAGATGTAATGTATTTTGAAAACAATGGAATGACTGTTGATAAATTTAATTTTGGTTTTTTCACCGTATTTGCTGAAATAAATGTGCACACTCCTACTAGAAGTAATAATTACATTTCTCTGCTTTAGCTTATATTTAAATTAATGACATTTTAATTGATTAAATGAAGATAGCAAAACTTGGTCGGTAGCATGTGTTGATGTTAGATGTAAAGTTCAGACAACTTAAATTACCCTAAGGGGTCCAAATTAGAGCTAGAAACTGAAATACATGTACGGTACTTTACAATGACTACCTAGCATGACCTTTTAGAGAGATGGATAACAGGACCATATCCTCGGTAATCTGTAACAACGTTTTATAGCCTCTGAAAATTGTTTGTGCAAAACTAACTTGATTGACCTCATTAGGGAATTATTCTTGATAAATACCTGCATAGCTGTCAATTTTTCTGACAAGCACCAAGATTATTTAGTGAAGGGATTATATGTTGTAGCTCTTTTGTTGTACATATTATTCATATTTATCTTTGAACTGTTTTGAAAATTCTCAGATCTTAAATGAGGAATAATCTTATTGTCTGTCATGTTAGAAGATGTGATTATGTTGAGCAATTTATACTGTCATCTGATTTTTATTGTATTAAATTGTTGTATAGTTATTGTAGCTAGTTTATTTGGTTACGATTACGAGAATCAATTTGGAGTATATAAGTAATGTTTTGAAAAGTCACACTATCTGAATGTTTATGTTCTGGTTATATCCGCAATACGGGTAGCACAATTGGTTGAGTGATTACCTCATATATTAGAGGTCTATGGTTCGATCCATACTTTTGCAATTGCTTTTAAACCCATTTTTTATTTTTGAAGTATGTTTTAATGAATAGGGCTTGCAAAATAGTCTAAACGGATATGGAACAACTTAGAAACACAGATTTGTTTGTTTTGTATTGAATTTTATGGCATTGAAATGACATTTATTGATTTAAATTTTAATTCTTAAACCATGCTATTTAAAAAGTATATTGTCTTTGCCAAAATAAGTGCAAAACATATTTAAAAAAAGATCAAAAAGAACATCTTAAAGAAAAACAATCATACCTTCAATAATGTGGAAAATATAAATAAGAAAAAAGCATAGACAAACGCGGTCTAGATCTTACAACAGTTGGAACATTTTGAAGTTATAAACCGGTAGTTTACCCTATTGCGCTTTAATGGTCAGTATATAGCTATTTCATAGAAACAAATTAAATTCAATCATATCTTACTGAGTACATCTCACAAAGTTTACCGTTAATTCATTTATCGAAGATTAATATTTATATTGTGTGCATTGACCGTGTAATCAGTATGCAATTGACAGGTTAATATAAACAATATATGAGGATAGAAAAAGGTTCTGTTGTTAGCTTTAAGAAAAAAATGTTCATAAAAGATTTTTCAAAGATTGTAAAGATACCTTTACCTGAGTGCTTACTTAAGGCAATTATATGATGCTTTTTATATATCAACTGAAGATATTTTTGTCAGATTGTAAATTTATTTTTATAAAAGAAGTTTGTTAATTAATTTTAAATTGATCCATCTTATCACTGATATTTTTCATTCTAAATATCTGGTGTGATTTATATAATGATTTGGTTCATGTAGCTTCATATTTTATTTACCACTGAAGTTATTCACTTGAAACTGCTCTCTTGTATGTTTGATCATAACTCCTAATATGTCGCTGTCAGAGACTCCAGCATAGATTTTTTACTAAATTATTCCTTTTTGAGAAGCTTTAAATTTTTGGTAAATGTTTTTACTTGCAGCATCTATAAAGGTTGTAACTTCACACATGCCAGCAGAATCAGAATTAATTGCTGGTCATTATCCAAGACCAGTAAATCATTTAGTGATTTTTTTGTGTTAATAAAATTCTGATTATAGCTTCTGGCATTTATACATAAGATCAATGACAGTCATGTAATGTGGTTATTTGTAGAAATTTCTCAATCTGTTTCGAGATTTTATTGTCCACAGATCCCATACTCAAACTTTGATATGTATTCTGAAATTTTATTTTTTGTAAATTAAGAACATTTTTGCAGGCCAGCTGCAGAGGGATAGAGAGATATATTTTAAAACATACAAACAATAATTGGGCAGGCTCTTCACACTCTTCAAAGTGTAAAGAAGTTTTCTCTCTAATGCGGATATGAAAAATGATTTGCCATATCTGATTTTATAAGCCTTTCAGTCCATACTAAGCAGTATAATAATGCATTAATTATATGCATTTTATAATGTGTCTAATTGAGAAAGAATGTAAACAGCGTTGTGTTTTTTCAGCTTTTGAATGTTAATATTGACTAACTTCTAAACATTATATAGGCTAAAGAGACAATGTTCAGCCATCTTTAGCTCACATGACTTTTCGAAAAAAAAAGAAAAGCTCGTGTCCTGACCTTGTTGGTTTTGGTTAGCCTTTTAATTTTAGGTCCATTTTCTAAGAAATTATGAAATCTACTTCAAACTTGGTATACATGTTTTATTGTCATAAAAGGAAGCCAGTTCAAAAGGGCGGATAATCCTTGAATTATTTCATGCAAAGTTAACTTAATGCCTTTTTTAGCTCTGGTCCATTTTCAAAGAAACTGTCAAAGTGATTCATATAAAACTTGATAATTATACATGTTCACTTTCAAAATATGACACAGTTTTTTTGTGTCGCCTTGAAAAGGCGACTTAAATGGGTTACATTTGTCGACCGTGGCGGCGGCGGCCCCTAAAGCTTGTCCGGAGCATAACTCAATCACTATTAGTCAGATTGACTCCAAACTTGGTATGCATGCTTCTTTCAATGACCCAAAGTGCAGTGCACAAGAATCGTTACTCTGCGCTTCTTAATTTTTGAGTTATTGCCCTTTGTTAATTTTCATACTTTATTTTTGTCCGGGCCATTTCTCCTAAACTATAAAAGCTATGGACTTGAAACTCTATAGGATGATAGATCTCATTAATAAGTGTGCAGTGCACAAGAACCAGCACTCTGCACTTCTTATTTTTTGAGTTATTGCCCTTTGTTAATTTTCATACTTTATTTTTGTCCGGGCCATTTCTCCTTAACTATAAAAGCTATGGACTTGAAACTCTATAGTATGATAGATCTCATTAAAAGTGTAGTGCACAAGAACCAGCACTCTGCACTTCTTATTTTTTGAGTTATTGCCCTTTGTTAATTTTCATACTTTATTTTTGTCTGGGCCATTTCTCCTAAACTATAAAAGCTATGGACTTGAAACTTCATTGGAAGATAGATCATATTGAGATACAGTGCAATGTTCAAAATCCGGTACTTAGTACTTGATGATTTTTGAGTTATTGCCCTTTGTTAATTTTCTTACTTTATTTTTGTCCAGGCCATTTCTCCTAAACTATAAAAGTTTTTGACTTGAAACTTCATAGGGGGATAGATCTTATTGAGAAGAAATGCAGTGCAGAGTTCTTGTTAACTTAATTTTTTCAATCAAGGTCAATTTTCAATCTTCAAACTTGGAATGCTACATTTTCAAAGCATTTCTTAAGGGCAGGTTAACTCATTAACTTTTTTTTTCTCAGTTATGCCCCCTTTTTATTTTGAATTTCTTATCAAGGTTTTTGTAAGGTTCATTTTTCAAAAAGTATCAGAGATATTCACTGTAGAAATTAAGTACTTGTCCACTATCAAATTTGAAATGAATTTCTAAGGAGCAGATAAACATGAAAGCTATTTTTTGCTAACTTATTTTCTCTTATTTTCTCTTCTTGACCTAGAATATTTGCCTTTTTTTCAAAAATCATTAAAGGTTATTATTTTAAACCTAAAATATTTGTTGACTATCAAAAGCAGGTAGGTTTTCTAAGCATGTTAGCAGAGTTAAGCCCCCTTTTCTATGTTGCTTTTATTTAACTATTCAGCATAGCATGCTATCTGCAAACAGGTCTTGAAACCTTACCATGCATTTCAGTGAGACAAACTACATTGTATATTTAATCATAGAAAAAGTGAGAGCCCGAGAATTTTGATTTTGTTGAGCATATGTATCATTTTAGCTTTTCATAATGTTAAATAATAAGAATTGCATTTGTATGAAGGCAGTATTAGACTAGCTGCAAAATTTAATGCACAAAAATAAAATTAATTAAGCCTAAAAATGACATTTAGTGAATGATGAAATAGCCAATCTTGTACATATTAATTACTGCAATAGAAAAATCTTCAAGGAAATAAAGCTGCCTCTTTTAGTTACTTTTTAGACTGATTAAGCAAAGCAACATTGTTTTAAACATCTTTACCTTTCATTTCTATGACAAAAGGTATGATGATCATAATGAGCAACCAGAGTCTTACCTGGTATAGATTTTCAACAATGTTTCAGAATCCAGACATGGACATTGGTTGAGGGCAGTCAACTTTTTATGCCCCCCCCTGGCTTAGAGAAAATGAAGTGTCCGTTCGCACCGACCAAAAAGGGAAAGGGGGGTCATCTAAGAGTAAGCAGACAAAAAGAGAACAATAGAGTTTATTTTGTAACTATAGAGTAAGGGGCCAATCTGCTTTATCTTAAGTTCTACCTGTACCAATGGCTTCATAATTTACATATCTACTAATCAACTATGGCTTCCATTTTTTTCAAGTTATCGCCCTTTTCAGTACTTGAAAATGGATATGGTTTACCTAAACCGGCATGTTGGCAACACCTTAAGTTCTTCCTTAAGATTTTTTAATAGTATGATTTTTATCTTAATTAGATATATATAATTCATTTGAAATGCTGTTTATGATTTAGATAGTTTATATGTCATTAGATAGTTTATATGTCATTTCAGTGGACAATGAAGTTATATGATAAATATAATTTCACTGTAGTCAAATTATGTTTGTATGAAGATCATAAATAAATGAAAATTTCATCACCAAAACACTTGGTTGTCACAGAAAATGTTCATGTTTAAGGAAGCATATAAATTTGAAGATGATTATGTTCACTTATTGAGTTACTGTATAGTGCAATGTAACATGGTAAGGAAAGAACATTGACATATGCATAATGACATCAATTCCCAGATATTGTGTCCTCTATTACTCTTCTTGATGTAATTTAAGATATTTCGTTTATTTCTCTTAATATGTGCATATTATCTTTTGAGTTTGTGAGTATTATTGATTGATATTGTTTAATGTTGATCAGATGCTTGTAACATATCTCCTAATTATGTGGCATCAGTGATACATCTGAACTCTAAACTGCACAGAATGCATAATAATTAAAAACACATGAAAGTTGAGATCTGTTTCCTAATGAGTATTGAATAACCTTTTGTATATTCATATTGTAATGTAATTTGCCCCTTTCTTGAATTGTATGCTCTTCAGAAGTTGAGGCAATGAAATTACATAAATATGTGTTTAAAAAGTTTTTCTTTATCTATAAACATTGAACTGTATACATACAATACTGTCAGAAGTATTTGACATAAGCTTTTTGTATACATTGTATTATCATTAAGATATATTATCCCCAAAATGTTGCCCAACACAAAAAAAAATGTAACCCAGCACTATAAAAAGTGAAAATGTGGAAGGCTTGGTCAGTTTGATTGTGATTTATGATAGCCAATATAATTTTTATGAATATTTTTTTTGAAAAATACTTAACACAGTTAGAGAAAAAGCTGAGTGTCCACAAATTATATTACATGTACTTTCTTGCTTGATTTTTAATGTTATTTAAAAACGTTTAATAATTCTTGTCCGGAGTACAATTTCTTAAATATCAATGATATCTCGTCAATCAATCAATGAAACTTCACACTGTTAAAGAGACCAATGAGAGGAAGTGCAGTTATTAAAGAACCAAAACATTACTTGGGACATAATATATTAAAAGGTCACAAGCAATTAGAGATTAGGGTCACTTTATCTTTCTTTCCAATCAGGTGCATGCACTGTCATTTTGTCAATTTGAATGTTGCAAAAGGATATTTTTTGGCCTTATATAGTAAAGAGTGTTGATGAGAGAAATATAATCAAAGTAGCGTAAATTTTAAAAGTTCTTTTGTATTCTTGAAAATTTATCAATGTCTTTGTATAATACTATTACTAAGCTTAATTCTATTATATAGTTTGTTGTAGACTTGCTTAATACATGTTTTTTTTGCTTGCTTAAATATATATTTCCAAAGTTATTGTCTGGGGAAAATGTTAAATTGTTTTTATACTAATTTTTTTCTTGAAGTGGTCCTTGTTATATTTTCAGTGATGTAAGGGGTGTCAGAAAAATAAGCAGGGACAATGTCCAGGAAAGATACAAAAAGTTTTAAGGTGCCAAAAATTAAAAGAGCAGAGAGGAAAGGTATGAGAAATGATACATCAAATTGGGATTTGTTGTAATATAAGTATCAATAGAAATAACCCAATTATTATTAGCTTGATTTTACTAAGTAATGGAGAATGTTTCCATTTCTTGGCATGTTTTTTTGAGACATAAACTAGTAAGTTTGTTATATCTTAAGTTTTACCTAAACCAATGGCTTCGTAATTTACACACCAATAGAAGGTTCATGATTTTGGCAAGTTACATAAAGTTCTGTGGCATGTATTTTTCTCCAGTTATTTCCCTTTTTATCAGTAAAAATTTGACATGGTATCACCTAATTATGGTCTACCCATAGCAATGGCTTGAAAATTTGAGAACTTGCATAGGAACTAACAATAAGTGCATGTTCTTATGAAGAGTTGCTTGTGGATTTATATTTTTGATTAAAGTTATTGCCCTTGACTGAGTAAAAAATTGCAATTTTCCATAAAAATTTGCAATTTTCAAGTTGTGTCACACTCTTCTGTTTTGTCAGAGTTGTTGCCCTTGACTTAGTAAAAAATTGCAATTTTCAACTTGTGTCGTACAGAGCTCAAAAGTTTTTGACCTAGGGTCATGAAATTTTTCAGGAATGTTGCTAAGCATGTGAAGTTGTGCACCTGCGGTTTTGGTTGTGGATTTATTTTCTGGGCCTTATTTTCTTTGGTCTTGACTTGGTAAATAGTAAAAATTTGCAATTTTCAACTTGTGTTGCACATAGATGAAAAAGTATTTGACCTAGGGTCATGAAACTTAAAAGGAATGTTGATCAGCATGTGTAGTTGTGCACCAATTGTGGATTTATCTATTATTTCTAGAGTTATTGCCCTTGCCTTGGTAAAAGCCGTTCCATTATGTTGTGTTATGTGTTCCTTGAGTGCTTGAGTTAGAATCAACCAACTTTTCTGGAATAATGATCAACATCACTGTGCATCGGGCTTTGCATGTGGATTTTTTCAATTTTGTTAGAGTTATTGCCCTTGACTTAGTGAAAATTTGCAATTTTTAATTTGTTCGTTCATAGCTCAAAAAGTAATTTACCTGTATGCCTGAAAGTTTACAAGAATGTAGGTAAACATCTTGTGGATTAATTCAGTATTTTTAAAAGATTTTTGGTTTTCATCTTGTGGCATGTGTAGCACAAAAGATATTTGACCTAGTGTCATAAGATTAACAAAACAGAGGCGTGTGGGGGCACCCATGTCTTATGGACACATTTCTAGTTGTTAACATAAATTTCTCAAAGATATTCATTTTAAACTTTGAATACTTTCACTATAAAAATTTGAATGCATTTCTAAAGGACTGATAACCCTAGAGGACATTCTTTCTTCTTTTTTGTTTTTTTTTATATTTTCATAATATTCTCAAAAGCCATCACAGATATTCAATTCAAACTTGGAATACTTGTTGAATGTCAAGGCAGAAATTTCTGCTGAACAGTTTATCAGAATTATGCCCTATTTTCTACTTTGCTTTCATCATACTATTAAGTTTCCAACAAAAGTGGAGCCCGCTGATCCTCAAACAGATCTGGTTTAATACAAAAGAGATTTTCTTGAAACAGTAAGACTTTATGCAGAATCCTTATTTTTGATGTCAAGATGTTTTCTCTTCTCTATATTTTTGTTACTTTTAATAAGGACGTACATGATAGCTAAGTAAATGGATTAATTAAGACATGAAGAACCCACATTTCACATGCCTCAAAGGTAAGCCAATTTTGTGTCAAGTCTATAACACTTGAATTGCTTTAGGGATATTTAGTAAGTCAATCAAACTTACTGATAAATTTTATGCACATGCAATTACTTTGATATTATGAGACACTATATATAGTCATTTGGTTTCTCTTTTCAGATAACTTGAGACAGGTTGATAACACAAGTCGTGACTGTCTAGAAATTGTGAATGCAGTAAAAAGATCGTACCTTGCCAGTGACTATGAGTCCTCGTGGCAACTAAAGACTGCATCACTAGTGGAGAATAGAGAATTAGAAGCTGTTTACAGGTATATTATGTTGTGATATGCAAATAAGTTGAGATGAAGTGAAGTTATTTGCAATAACACTTCCGTGATATGGAAGCTGATATTGTCTATGTCCTGTGGTTTACTAGTACTTGTGTCATGTAAAGAAATATTTTGGTGGCCATTTAAATACATTGTACTGGAACCAACAATTCTTGCATAGCAGACTGGCGTTTCCGTGAGTTTTACCCATGCCGGAAATTTTATCTGGCATGGGGGGTGCCAGATGAGTCACGTGCCAAACAACAACTTCATTTTAGTGCACTTTATGAATGAATCGCGTTAAAATGATGTCGTTTTAGAAGGGAAATATGTGCTTAGGTCATTTCGCCGTTGTTATTTATGTTGCAAGTTCATACGCTATTGTAAGAAAATAGTTATGGATGAAATGACCCTAATTTCCATGCACATATATCATATTGAGGTTAATCATTTTAAATATGAAATAATATAGAGAATATGCAAGAAAAAATATCTGACATATGTTTGCGGTTCAGATCGGAATATCCGTCCCTTGGGAACCCGCTCATGGGTGGGTCCCCTCGGGACGGATATTCCGGTCCAAACCGCAACATATGACAGATATTATCATTCTGACCTTATCTGAGATTTCTCTTATATAAACAAAGAAGGCATGAAGCTTATATATATTTCACAACAATGCACTCGCTGTTCTTATTTTCTCCCTCTGTATTTTCAAATCTACACATTGACGATGCCATTTTGTTTGAAAAATTTGATAACTACAAAACAACTTTTGTTGAATTTTGTTATGAAACCTATCTAGAAACCAACACCAATATCTTTATCTCAGTCATTAACACTGTACAGGCGTTTAAAGTATTGTTTTTTGGTGATGTCATAATGTAGCCCAAAACAGAGTGTGCAAGAACAGTCAAAACAATAAAGTTTTTTCACAGTCGCAAACCAGTTTTATTTCACATTCATTACACTAAAAATACTCTGTATTTTCGCTTGAAAAATATTAAGTGAAATAAAATAAACACACAAAAAGTTAATCAATGTTTTAAAAGTTTGTTTATTCTCGAAATGTTTTTGCAAACAGTAGACTTGACAACAGTTTCTTTCAACTGACTGGAACAGCCTTTAAAGAACGTTTCTATTGGAAACTCAAAGGCGAAAACAAATTTAACCACCAAATATATAGTCCAACTATTTTTTTTCTTGATGTGTTAGAATGGAAATAGATATGAATTTTTCATGCATTATAGTATAATTATCACGGTTTTTTGTTAAAATGCTTGGTAATTAATCACTCAGGCCTATCTGCTTTTGTGATTATATTACTACGCATTTGAACTCAAACCATGTATTATTCTACAACAATGTACTCAGAACTTATATCTATTTCTTAATTCTAACATTGAGAAAAACTTTCAACTTTCAGTCAACAACTTTATATTTAATTGCTATGTAATTATGAAAATTTTGTTTTTTAAACATTCTTTGTATCAATTTGTTGTAAAGTTGAATGTTGACCATTATTATTGTGTTGGTTATATTAAAATTTTGTTAATCTAAAGTGTATTTAATTTGCGTGCATACTTTAAGTTACATTAAATAAATATGTAAAAATATTTACCGTCGGCCAAAAAATCAAACATTCTACAGTTTCATTTACCTGTTTAATAGTTTTGTTGTAAATCTCATCAAATATTGTTTATAAATTAGGATTTTAAACGGGAAACCCCACGGTAACACTAAAGTTCGTATACGAATTTTAACATGCAAATGAAGACTATAATGAGCTCGTGTATGCGCTACGTCACAGTCTTATAGTTGCTACCCGGAACACAGCAAATGTGATATTTTCTTGTGCAAACACACTTTAACCGTTTAAGCTTCATGGTACACTAAACCTTGGGGTTCAGTAAAAGTAATCATCTCGTTAAAAGATAAAATTTGTAATGAAAACATCCGTTACAATGCGGAAATATACCGTTAAATAACGACTGCTACTTATAGTCATGTTTGTTGATTTAATATTGATGTACGGATGATCCGAAGGCGGAGTTTCTCATGCAAACAGAAATTGTACTTCCCATTTCGCCACAATGAGGTTACCTAATTTAATGCTAATAAAACTCATTTTGGTTGTTTGGACACCAAAATAAGACCTGGAGTCGATATAAAACCCAATTTATTAATGTTATGTCGCTATTTATTTTTTTATGAAATTTATTTAATGTAACTTTAATTGAATATTGCATACTTTCTTTGATACATCAATCAAAATTAAATATTACAGAATTATTCTAATATTGCATAAATTTGTTACTGACTCTTTTAAAGACTGATTACTAATGTTTATTATTTAGGGCTAAGAAGGCAGATCTGAAAGAGGAAGGTCGCCATGCAAGAGATTTGACTGACCATTTTGCATTTATTGTACAGAGAGATAGTACAATAGTTCCACATGTTGTAAAAGATGGCCTAAAGTGTAAATTTGTACACCAGAACTCTTTAGGTGAATATTTATTTCAGTTATAATACTGGCTTCAACAGTATTCCAGTCATAATGAAGGCTTGTTGAGAAGTACTTAATTTTATAATGTTCATGGCTGACATGTGTTGCCATTTAGTTTTTTGAACCTTAGGTAATTTTAATATAATAACATCTGATTTTTTAGCAGCATTGTAAAACAATTTGGTTAAAATCAACTGAAAATTAATTCTTTTCACATTTTTTTTTAAACTCAAATAGAAAATCTAGGTATCAGTTTGACATTGGTAATAGACCTACATTTATCTATACCAGGTGACAGTAAGTTGGGTGTATATGTATGTAGGAATGCTGATGTACAACTGCGGTATGCTGAAGGTTGGAAAGTACCTACATGTACACTGCTGGTATTTAAGGTATAGTTTTTAGCTCACTTGAGATGATAGTTTAGAAATGATGACTCTCAGTCTTTGTCAAATGACATCAGCATTGAAATCACATGGCCAAATTTGATGATAAGTACTTGCCTTGGAAGTTCTTTACATGACACTCTGCCTAATTTCTTTAAAATTTCTATTTGATGGTTCTTGCCCATAGCATATCTAGGTGAAAAGATTCATTATCTGGCACCAATTAATTTAGACATTTTTTTTCCTTATACATGTATTAATAAGTACATGCAATTGTTTCATTACAAAGGCTTTTTCTTAGATATGCCTTGACAATAGTTGAGTATATATTGTGTTGACCAAATTAAGGCAATATCTTCGATAGTTAGTATATAAGAATATTTGTTTTTGTTTTTATGCCCCCGCCATATAATGGCAAGGGCATATAGTGTTACCCTGTTCCGTTATTCCGTAATTCCGTCCTTCCGTCATCATCAGTTTCCGTTCATTATCTTAATAACCGTTGCACATATTGAACTCAAATTTGACATATAGATATGTCATGAGAAAATACAGGTCAAGTTCGAAATTGGTCATGGTTCGATGATTTTTGGCAGAGTTATGCCCCTTTTACTTTGAAAATAATATGAAATTTTCTGTTTCCGTTCATTATCTCTTCAACGGTACAACACATTCTACTCAAACTTGACATATGGATATGTCATGAGAAAATACAGGTCAAGTTCAAATTTGGTCATGGTTCAAAGATTTTTGGCAGAGTTATGCCCCTTTTACTTTGAAAATAATATGAAATTTTCAGTTTCCGTTTATTAACTCCCCAATGGTACAACACATTCAACTCAAACTTGACATATGGATACGTCAAAGGAATGTGCAGGTCAAGTTCAAATTTGGTCATGGTTTGATGATTTTTGGCAAAGTTATGCCCCTTTCACTTTGAAAATAATATGAAATTTTCAGTTTCCGTTCATTATCTCCCCAATGATACAACACATTCAACTCAAACTTGACATATGGATATGTCATGAGAAATTACAGGTCAAGGTCGAATTTGGTCATGGTTTGATGATTTTTGGCAGAGTTATGCCCCTTTCACTTTGAAAATAATATGAAATTTTCAGTTTCCGTTCATTATCTCCCCAACAGTATTACACATTCAACTCAAATTTGACATATGGATATGTCAAAGGAATGCGCAGGTCAAGTTCAAATTTGGTCATGGTTCGATGATTTTTGGCAGAGTTATGCCCCTTTCACTTTAAAAAATAATATGAAATTTTCAGTTTCCGTTTATTATCTCCCAACAGTATTACACATTCAACTCAATTTGACATATGGATATATTTTTGGAATGCGCAGGCCAAGTTCGAATTTGGTCATGGTTCAATGATTTTTGGCAGAGTAATGCCCCTTTCACTTTGAAAATGATATGAAATTTACAGTTTCTGTTCATTATCAACCCAACAGTGTTACATATTCAACTCAAAATTGACATATGGATATGTCAAAGGAATGCACAGGTCAAGTTGGAATTTGGTCATGGTTCGATGATTTTTTGGCAGAGTTATGTCCCTTTCACTTTGAAAATAATAGATACATCTTAGGAAAAAGCAGTTTAAGTTGGAATTTGGTCGTTGTTCAATGGTTTTGGACAAACTTATCTTTCCTGAATGTTGGAAAAGTTTTGAACTTTCAGTTTCAGCACTCATACTTTTGTGGAAATGTATATAGCCATTATTTTGGCTACAAATATGCAATATGCTATTTTCAAAAGGTTAAGACTGAATAATTTCAGTGCCTTGAACATTGTTTAAAATGGTTTGTGTTAACATTGAAAAGTTTTAAGGGCTTTGAACATAGAATGAAAAAAATAATTTGTGCAAACAAATTTGGAACTAAATATTATAACATTTGAAATTTTGGCTGCATGCGGGAGCATCCGTGGCATGATGACACATTTCTAGTTATAACATGAAATGATTTTTCTGTATTATAGATTTATTAAACAAATTGATTTTGGGATATTCAGAAAAATACAATATTCCGAGATTAACATAATGCTTAGATAGAGTCTCATGTTTTATTGATATCATTGAAGCTATATTAGTTTACAACCTTTACTATTTTATTGTAGTGAAAGTAAATTATTTCATTAGGACTTTTGACAAAAATTGAAACACATAAGAAATATGATGCTTGTTGCAGATTGTACTTGGGAAATGCAAGCCTCTAGCACAACAGGTAACTGAAGAGAAGATAGAACCAACACCCAACTATGATTGTCATATACCACAGGTTCAAGCAAGACCCAGTGATAATTTTAGTGTACAGCTTGCTAGATCACAGGTATTTATTAAAATATAACATGAAGGTGCTTTTATAGTCACATGGTCACCTGATGGTCACATGCTAACTTCGAACCACTGAACTGGTTTGAATTCCATCAAAAATATTAGATTCTGTCATTTAAGGAAGTTAGCTAATTTTCAAAAAGTTGATGGTTCTGTCAGCTCTGTAGCGCCTGAAATAATGTGCAAAGGAAAGCTGGAAAGTTGCTGTATGACCTTGTATTAAACTTTCATAATAAACATAAATAAGCATTTGATGTTATGATGTTTTTGTTATAACATTGAAAAAACAGTTACAGTGTTTATCTATTTGGTCACTATTATGAATTGGTGAACATATAACATTTAATTCTAGATATGTCCTACAATTCTTTTTCAACTATATAAGGATGTGAAAAAGAATTGTGGTTTTGTGCCATATATGTAAATGTATAATTCTGAGGACATGGCTAATTTTCTACATCAATTACAGGTTTGTGAAAAGTTGACATTTATTTGGTCACTTTACATAAGTTAAAAAAAATGTCATTATATCCTTGAGCAACTATAAGTTTTGTCTGTTCCATAAATTCTTGATACAAAATGTGAGGAAGTTGATCAAATTTATTTCATTTATTGAAAAATTGAATGCTTTAATTGTTGCTAATCTTGTCATCAGATACATGATTATTTGCTACATTTTTCAGATATATCTATATGAGTACACAGATGACTGTGAACCTTCAGTTAGACCTAGGCAAGTTCTACCATATGCTGTCCTCACATATGAGAAAGCTGAAAATATTCCAAGTAGTTCATTAAGTTCAAAGATAGATAGCTACTCCAAACGTCCCACATATATGTCCAGACCCTCGGAAGGTGACACATCTAAACCATCTACTGCACAAGTAACTTTGAATAAACGTGATCCAAGATTAAGCCTAGCTAAAGTTAAACCTGATGAAAGTGATGGAAGTCTGTGCGTTCCACGTTTAACCTCGGGTCCACCACCTAGAGAACCTTATACTTCTATTGCAAATTCAGTTAGTGACATTGATGACCCTAGGTCACAGCTGAGTTTCCTGACCTTACCTACCAAGCCAGCTTTTGACCTTTATCAACCATCATTTGGGCCTGGATTTGAGGAACAGGAGCAATCTAGTCAGGATGAAGATATTGAGCCACAAGAACCTTTAACAAGTTTACCGCCATTGAAATTACCACGAATGCCAAGTCCGAACAGTCAGTTAGATACAAGATACATTGATCCAAGATTTGGATATGTTGATTCAAATGTTACTGCTCTTCCAAATGATCCTGGGTTTGTTCCAAATGACCCAAGGTTAAGGACAAATACCCCTAGTTTTCTTCCAAATGATCCAAGGTTAATGTCAAATGATCCTAGATTGCAGTCGGGACCATTTGACCCAAGAAGACAACAAAGACCATTGGATCCAAGACTTCAGCAACAACTCCCTGATTTAAGACTGACTGCAGCTGATCCTAGGCTTCAACAAACCTTTAATCAAAAACAAATTACCATTGATCCACAACAAGTTAATAAACCAAATAATGAAGATACAACTAAAACACGCAAGAAACTCAGTTTGAGTGATTACAAGAAAAAAGTGAATATTTCAAAACCTGTTGTTACTAAAGAATTAGCTGAATCTACAAATGAAATTGAATCTTTAAAGAATGAAAGTGATATTTCAAGGGAAACAACTACACACACATTAACTCAAACATCACATTGTAGAAATGTAATGAATACTGAAACAGACCCAACATTAGAAGACCAGGATTATAGGTTAAGTCAAGATAAACCTTTAAGTCCTGTCTCAGTCAATGGAAAAGATAGCAGGTTTGCAGATGACGACTTTGTGGAGGAACCTGACGATATGGCAAAAACACTGAATGAACTTTCAGATCCTGATGATATAAGTCAGTCACCTAAACTGTTTGATGAAGACGATGATGAACCAGTTGCTAAGCAACCTCCTGCTGATGACCCTATGCTATCAGAAGCAATGCAGAAGCTAGTTGAACATTCTGGTAATGTAACATTATTTACTGAAGCTTTAAGATTGCTGCAGGAATCGGCTGAAGAATTTGGAGACCAGCTGACAGATCCTGAGTTTCTTGTGAAAAAAATTGCTGAAAAAATTGATGAGCTTTCAAAACTTGAGGCTCAGAAAAAAGACAATGCAGATCAACTGAATACAACAGATATTGTTGATGTAAAAGAAATAGATTCACCGGAAATGATTAAATCACCTGATATATCAGACGATTTAAAGAGTGATGAAATAACTCCTGTAAAGCACATTCCTCTTGAAAATATTGACATTGATGCTAGTAAATCCCTGGAATGTGTTGATATGGAAATAAGTGAACCAGAGAGTGAAGATGAACCAGAATCTAAACTTGATTTGGCAATGCAGAAAACACTAGAAGAATTAGCTAAGTTAGAGCAGTCTCAACCTATGAACATTCCACTGCCAATAAACAATGAAGTTAGTTGCAAAGATCAACCTATTGTGAGTAAAAAAGAAAGTTCTCCTGCACTAGATCTTTTAGACATACCTATACCAAAGGGCCCACCAGTTCAGTTGAAAAAGGATGTGCCTAAAAAGTTACAGCAGACAAACTCTGAAATAAGAAACACAATGGTAGGATCAAGGACTAAAGTTGAAAGTGATGAGGAAGAAGATCAAATGAGGCTTTCTCAAATACTACCCAGTTTACAAGAGAAAAAGAAAGCAACCATTTCTATAAATCTTAAAATGAACCAAAAATCTAAAATGAAGCCAAGGAACGTTACACCTGTAAATGTCCCAGATATTTTTAAAGATGATTTAGACCTTAGGATTAAGGAAAAGAAGAAAATTGAAGATTTAGGTTTTGGTCAGGTTGACAAAGATTTTAGAACATTTTCTGATCAACATATACAGTCTTTCAAATCAATAGAAGAAAATTTACAGAAATCTGAAAAGAATAAGAAAGGAATAATTGTGTTCGATTCTGGTGAAATTGATATTGATGATAGAAAAATATCCAAACCTGATAAAATAAACAATATTTCAGAGACAGTAAGTTCAGTTAAAAAAAATTCCGAAATAGAATTTCATAATCCATTTGGATTAGGAAAAGAAGATATTGATCACCGTAAAATCAGTGATCCTGACTCTCTGCAGAAAAAAGATGTAAATGATTTTGGTGACATAGACTGGAGAAAAGCATCTGATGTTGCAGATATTGATATGCGATCTGCAGATACAAGTACTGAAAATTCACAGAGTAGTAACGTTGGAGATTATGATCTGAGAAGATCACATTCTAGAAGTGTGTCCCCTCCTTCTAGAATTGCAATTTCTGATAAAGAAAAGGCTAAATCCTTTAAACCTCCTATTAGAAAGTTCGTAGATCCATTTGGTTTAGATGACGATATTGATGAAAGAGTAGTTTCTAGAAGTAATTCGCCAGTAGTTTCTGAATCAGGAAAGCATTTAAGAGCAAAAAGAATGGGAATAGAAAGTGTGAATGATTCAAACTCAAGTTCTGGTATCCTATTTGATGCCTATTCTATTGGTCAGTCTAAATCTGAAATAAGCAATGAGTTTGGTGATGTAGATTGGAGACAAGCAGCTGCAGCAGAAATGGGAGATGTTGACTTGCGATTAGTACCTGGAGAAAAGCCTAATACGACTAGCAATATGGACCAAAGACCTGTCACCTCAACCGCAGCTCCAATTGTAATACCAAAACATACAGATCACAGTAAAGACCCCTTTCAACAAATGAACCAAAACTTGCAAAATATGTTTAATACAAGTCAAAATATTCCGTCATATCAGACATCAGTTTCACCATATGATTCATATACTACAATCAAATCCAATAACACTCTGACATATGGACAGTACACAACTTCAAAAAATGACAGGATAGATGAATATAAGACAAGTAAAGTTAGTAATGAATATCTTCCTAGTTATACAACAAGTGGTAGTCAGAATAAAGCTGCTAGTCAAGGTGGAATTCATAACATAATGCAGAATCTTGATTTTTCAAATTTGAAGAATATTCTTGCTACAGTAAAACAGCCTGGTTCTGGTTTAGAAGTTGTTGCTAGTTCACCCAAAGAGCCAGAAGAAATGGATAAACCTGCATTTGTTACTGGTAAGGTGTTTTGTAGCTTTGAAAAATAAATACATATTTTATTTTAACATAAGAAAACAGGTATATTCATAAATATATTCTGATTCTATTCGGGGTTATGTTTACAAAGACATAGATGTATTGTCATATATTTGTTTGCTATTAGAAACAGCCATTAGTTTCGATTTGTGTATTAACTTTACCCATTGATGTATATTCATAAGTATGATAAAAATGATTGAAACTTTACAGGTTTCTTATTATAAGCCTATATAATATTTCAGTAAATTATACACTAGATTCCAGTATTTATTATTTTAAACAAGTACAAGAAAAATAGATGTAATAAACAGGTATGTATAGATAAAAATATAAAGTTTTGTTTTGCTTCAAGGTTTATCATCTATGAATAACAAATCTGGTTTTACAAGGAAATATGGATCTGCAGCTGAACAAACTTCATCCCCAGTGAAACAAAGAAGCACAGGTGGAGCATCTCAGACAAACTATGACTCTGTAAAAACAGCAAGTAGAATACCTGGCTTTGATATTTCCCCAGAGAAAGAAGGGGCTGAATTCCAACTGACTACAACTAGTAAAGAAAAGACAGACAGTTCATTATTTGAAAAATCAAATCAGAAAGACACTCAGTCACCAAAGGTTAAAGAAAATGATTCATTACCATCCACTCCTAAAAACATAACAAAGAGAAAAGACAGTGAAGATGTCATGACACCTCTGCCTAATATATCTTACCAAGCTGCTATTTTGGAATCAATAGAACAGTCAGCATTAAAAGTCAGAAATGATGACTCATTTACTTCAGAAATAGAAGATTCTCCTTTAAGGCTGTCAAAAAAGCAACGAAGAAAACATTCTAAGAATTCCAAAGAAGGCGATTCTCTAAAAAAGCGGAGAAAAGTTTCTGATCAGGACAGTTTTGATAAAGGAGAAGTTATTCAAGATAAGGAAAAGAATAAAAAATATGATGATAATTATGAAGAAGATGATGATGATGAGGAAGAGTCTGGTTTAGTAATAGATTTAGACATCATGTCTCCTGTTGTTAAACATTCAAGCGATAAGGTAAGCAAGAAGAAAAAAAAAGACTGCATTCAATATTAAGATGTTTGTTAGAAAGTAAATAGATGCATTGTAGGACATATTTTTGAAATTATAAAAAAAGACAAATTTTTTTTCATGCATTTGCTGTATAAATGATACTACTCAAAAACTGATGGATATATTCTATGATAGAGTTCAGTTTAAAAAAGAACATATAAAATAAGCAATAAGAAAACATATTTTACTGGAAAAGTGTGAAAACTATGAAACTTCATACTGGTACATACTTTTCAACTTGATGAAGATAATAAATAACAACTTGTGGTTTGAGTACCATTAAAGACTTCTCTACATGTAATTAAGCTATCCAGCTAGGTTATCTGAACAAAGATTGATAGTTTTACTTTCAATCACACAAAAAGCTATAGAGCAACATATTCTTCTGTTTCATTCATCAGCAAGGCACAATATGACTTTGCATTAAAATGACTGAGTTCCTGATATATCCCTGTCAAAAAAAACCCAAAAAAAACATTTAATTTGATGAACACTAATTATCATGTATTTGTTGCAAATATGAGTGTGCAAATTCATATTAACAGATACAATATGTGCATAAAACTTGTGTATTACTTAAGGAAACCCAGATGTATTTATACACAATAGGACTCTTTTTATGATACAGGATAGTACAACAACAACAACAAGGATTATGATGAATGTAGACACAATAGATCTGACAGACACTAAAGAATCTGCTGTAGACCTCACAGAGGAGGAGGAACCTGTCCTTGTGGTAATTTAATTCAGCTTTATAAACAATACTCATCAAAATACATTTTTGGAAATTTTACCTTAATATTTATGAATAATAACTAAATGGCTACATGGTTAAAATGTTTTTTGGTTCCCTTTTAAAACCGTATTTTTCAGACTAGAGGTGTAATTTAAATTGTATAATTACAATGTATTAGCATAGCCCATTTCTAAGAATTACAGGAATTTACTATAGAAGAGTGATGCTTATCATATTTCCACCACATAAAATGGAGGGGGTTATACTGGAATCATTTTGCTGCATTAGTTGGTAGGCCTGTCTCCATTGTGTCTGCTCTATAACTTGGATACCACTTGAAGGATTATTTTTAATCTTGGCTAAAATCTTTTCTTCAACAAGGTGATGTGCAGAACCCATGTTGCTGCTGTGAAAGCTGAAGGTCAATCTCACCGTTGAATGCCAGGCAATTTAGTGATGCTCTGTAACTTCTTAAGAACCCCTATAAGAATTTTCTTAAACTTGGCCTCAACTAGGGAAAATGCAGAACCTATGTTGCTTGCATGCTGGCTCAAGGTCATCCTTGAAAGTCAGATGTCAGACAATTTGTGTCCACTCTGAAATTTTTGTACCCCTTTAAGAATTTTTTTCAAACTTGACTCAAATTGTCAGACAATTCATTTTTGCTCTTTAATTAACTCCAATACCCCTTGAAAGATTTTCTTCAAATTTGGCTCAAATGTTCACATTAACAAGCTGATATGCAGATCCTATGCTACTGCTATGCCTGGTCAAACTTAATCTTGAAGGTCAAATGACAGACAATTTTGTATCAACTCCTATACATCTTGAAAGCTTTTCTTCAAAATTGGCTAAAGTGTTCACCTCAAAAAGGGGATGTGCAAGTCAGTACTCAGTATGTAAGAATCCATAATCCTTGAAGGATTTCCTTCAAACAACAAGTTGTGTAGAATGCATTCCGCCCTTGTTGGCTCAAGATGAAGGTCACACAATATTGTGTCTAGACTATAAATTCTATACTTCTTGAAGGATTTTCTTCAGACTTAGCTTCAGTGTTCACCTTTGAAATAATGATTAATGGACCTATATAAAATTCTGTGTCATAGGGATGGTGGTGGTAGTATTGGTCTCTCCTGTGACAACTCTTGTCTTGGTGTACTTGTCTTGTAGGCAAATACTTGGCACTAAGTTTTGGATGAGTATATCCATCTTATAGGCAGTAAAAGCGTTGGAAACAGGGTGTGTTAACATCTGTATGAAAGTATCTTGGAAATTATTTTGTATTAAAATTATATTTAAAATTTACTGTTAATTCATAGTTTTCAAACAGCATTTTATTTCTTAATTTTGAATTGATATAGATAGCTGATGATGATGAGGTAGAGGATAACAATTCTGATGATCTTCAAGCTGAAGATACACTACATGCAAAGACTAAAGATGAAATGACTGATATGCTTGAAAAAAGTAGGAAAAATATGGTCATTAAGTTAAAAGGTGAAACTAAACTTGTCAATCCCAAGACAGGTAAAGCATACAATGAATGCCCTAAAGGATCAGCTATTGAAGTGTTGGGCAAGTCATCCTCTGCCAAAGACAGTCCCATTCAGCAGATTCATCCAATACATGGAATAGTGCCAATAAATCAGGGGAATTCTTCAACAGCTCAATCCAGCTCCGAGCAGCCAAAGTTGGTGAAAGGTCAGCCTATTTATGCAATTGGAAATTCAAACTCTAATAGTTCTACTGCAAGTGAAATCAGTACAGGAACTGGAATAAATGGTTATGGACAAAAAAAAGCTTTAGAATATATTCATCCAATTACTGGACAAAAAGTGCTATATGGTAGATTATCACTAGCACAGTCTGGAATTGTTTCAATAACTCCCAAAGCAGTCCCATCCCCACAGCCTGTTCCTCCTCCACAAGCTGTACATCCACCAGCAATCCAGCCTCTAGTGCCGGGCCAAATTCTTGTCTTACCAGGTCAATGCCCACCAGGAGTAGGGCAAGTGACAGGACCGTCAGGGATTGCTAGGCTACCATTCCTACCAACAAATTTCAATAAGCAAAGACCAGGTATAGCTATTCCAACAACACCAGGTATTTTTGTGAAACAACAAACAAAAAACCCTCAAATCGAAGCAAAATCTTCAACTGATGTTTTTGATTGTTTTCGGGATAAGTTTGAAAAGAGGAATGTGAAAACTGAAACAACTACCAATCAGAATTATGTCTATGAAACAACTAGTGAGTCAAAAATGGCTTATTCTGTTAAAATGTTTTTGGAAGACATTGAAAATAAAGCGAAAAAAGAGTTATGTGCACAGGCCAATAGCAGATCTATAAATAAGGTTGTAAAAGGTGAATCCGTTGTGAAAAAATCAGTTGATAATGCACCAAAAAGTCAGAGCACTGACATAAACAGTAAGAAAAGATCTGGTGATGAAGAGAGTAATATACTTGTAGTTCCAGTGAAGAAAACTAAAAGTGAATTTGATCCCAAACCTAAATCACAAAGTGATTTTGGATCAAAAATTCTCGAAAGTTTAACAGAAGTGAAAAATAAATTAAAGAGTCCAGAAAAAATGCCTCAAAGCCCAGAGAAACCTAGGACAATACCAAAATTTGAAATGAAAACAGAAGTTAAGGTTCAAAAAGATGAAGTTAAGAAGGATATTACAGAGTCTGGAGCATCTTCTGAATTAGAAGATGGAGAAATTTCAGAAGATTCTGAATCCGAAGAAACTAAACCACAAAAACAAGATATGAAAAAAGGTGCTAGTATACCTGTGCTAGGGTCCAAACCTGGTCAGTTTAATAGAATACCTACTATAGGTGCTTGGCAACAAGGCCCAACAAACATGGGTACATGTATGATCATAGCAAACAACTCGCCGCCCAGACAGATCACAACAATTGGATCAAATAAACCAGTTGTAAGTGCATTTACAATTGGTGCAGATTGGGCTGACATAATACAGAATCCAGAAACAAGAACTGTTGAAAGAGTGAAAGCCACAAAAATAGAATCTCCTTCATTACGCAACATTTCTGAGGAGTGTAGGGATGACACTGCTAGTCTTGTGTCGAAATCTGCAGCTTCAATATCGAGGAGTAGGCAGAAAAACAAGGCCCAATCTCAAGTTAAAACACTAGGTGAATGGCTTAAACTAGAACTAGAGATAGACAATATTGAGCCTTTACAAAATATAATACCGTATGCCTTAGATACAGATCTTACTAAAATTCCAAAGCAAAGAAAACGAAGGATAAGAATGAAAGTTAAGAATGCAATTGAGCAAGAAGGAACAAAAGCAAACAGTTTTGAGAGGCAAGATACAGTGACAGTTGAAGTATTATTGAATGATCAACCAGCAGCGAAGTCAGCAGGTGCAAAATTATATTATTCTCCTGAAGTTTCAAATGAACAAACTGAGCGTGAATTGAAAATGGTAGGGTCATCACTGAATCTTCTGAGAGAAAAGGTTAAACAACAAACAGCTGCAGGTGGATTTGGGAACTGTTTCCAATCAGGTGGTCAGTTTTTACCAAGGTCTATTACAGGTTCAGTAGAGGATAAGAAAATGATTGTTGCTATGACATTAGTGGAGAGTGAGATGAGAACTCATCTAGGAAGGACATGTTTCTATGGTTATCCACATAGACGAGTGCCTGATGAGCTGTTGCTGAGTTCTGAGATAGGTGGCTTTAAATCAGAAGCAGAAGAAGTGTTTCTTATTTTAATGATGCCACTCTCTGCCAAACCATATAATAAACTTTTAAATCTGAAGAACGATCTTTGTGGCTCATATGAAAAAAGAAAATGTACCCAAAATCAAACTGAGATATCAAAAATAGATGAAGAAATTAGACACTTTCATAATCAGAGACAAGCCTTGTTACGTGGTTTTACAGGTTATCTAAATAAAAAGCGTATACAAAAGTTACAAGAGACTGTGGACAAGTATACTTTGGTGTATGACTACTTCAGATCTAAAACTCCAGCTGTACCAGATACTATGCTTAGGTTTATAAGGACCACACAGATGGATTTACGCCAACATCTGATTCTTGCCAAACAGTATTTAGTAAGTGTGATTCATTTTCAGATCTTTGTACAAATCAGTTTTATCTCATTTAATTCATATAACTGTATGAAGTCAATTTTTTAAATTCAACATAGATCTATTATTGCTAATAAAATTATTATATAATTCATTTGTTTATACATGTTCTCATAATTTGATTTAAAACAACCTTAGATAGAAAATTTTAAAAAAGCACAATAATAAACACACTTGAACTGGTCAACTTGAAGAAAGGTTCATTGACTTCATTTAAAACACTGCATCATTTAATACCCTTACAGATGAACTCCATTAGAGAATGATATCTGTGTATAAAGAGATAGACAAGATTTGAAGCCTATTTATGCAATTAGAATTATGTGAAGCAAGTTGGTATATATCTATTTATGTTCAGTAATTATCACAGAATCTATGATACAATCATGTGTTAAATGCCTTATATGTTTCTGAGACTAAACAACAAATAATACATTATATTTTCTGTATTCACAGGCCTTGGAAGCACAAAAGATGCAATGACAGAAACAGATGTTTCCTGCTTATAGATTTTAGTCAGGATTATGGCGATTGATTATTTCATTAAAATATATTTTATCAACTAATTCACAAAGATCCAAGTTATTCAAAATATTTACTTTTTATGGTGCAGGGTGAAACAATGTACTAACTCTGTCAGCCAATAGTATAAAGCCAGGTCAGAGTCCACAGATCTACAGGCTGGCCTGGCTCTATACTGGTGGCAAAGGCTTTCTTTCTACCTGTACACATGTATTTGGGAACTTAATATTCCAAAGGCATCCTGCTTTAATAAATTGTTCATTGTTGTTAATATTTCACTTTTGGCTCAAATTTCTTACTTGTGACTTATACAAATAGTTCTTTATATGTGATTATATTTTTGTTTGTATCAATTTACTACAAATGAATTGAGCTGGCATTTCTTTTATGTTTTTTTGTTTGTTTTTTTTTTGCTAAATATTTTGTTAGAACAGCATTTTTAGCTTGACTTTTTGAAGAATAGGGAGAGCTACTAATAGTCTCACACCTGTGCTGCCAGGCGCACTTTGCTTAAGTTTTTGTGTGAATTAATGTTGGTATCTCAAAAACTACTAAAGGGAATGGGTGAAAACTTCACACTTGTGGTCTATGAATGACAAAGGAGTATCTTTTTACATAGTTATGCCCCTTTCCTTATTGTCAAAAACTGACAATAGTGGAGCTTTTGGTCAGCACTTGTTAAGCTTATATTTCAAAAGGATACAGTAAAGTACTATTATTTACAACCATTTAGTATTTGTAATTTAATTTCACCAGTGCTATGAATGGTAATATTTTGCCATATTTTTTTTCATCCATTAATAATTATGAACCCTTAATCTGCTGAATTTGTGTACTAGTTTTGCCCAGTTGAAAATTCAAAAAAGGCTACTCAAAGTTTAAGGGATTTCAATATAACTGATACAAGTACAAAAATTAAGCGACCAACAGTAAAAAGTCTGGTCAGACTATACAGAAGTGCACACTGCCCTGATTCTATACTGGTTTCAAAGGTTAATTACATTTGATTCTAGCAGGTAAAGGTTAATACCTGCATCAGAATTGGATTCAAGCAGGTATGGGTTGACATGCCTGTATCAGAATTGGATTCTAGCAGGTGCAGGTTAACATGCCTGCATCAGAATTGGATTCTAGCGGGTATGGGTTAACATGCCTGCATCAGAATTGGATACTAGCAGGTAGGGGTTAACATGCCTGCATCAGAATTGGATTCTAGCAGGTATGGGTTAACATGCCTGTATCAGAATTGGATTCTAGCAGGTGCGGCTAACATGCCTGCATCAGAATTGGATTCTAGCGGGTATATGTTAACATGCCTGCATCAGAATTGAATTCTAGCGGGTATGGGTTAATATGCCTGCATCAGAATTGGATTGTAGCGGGTATGGGTTAACATGCCTGCATCAGAATTGGATACTAGCAGGTAGGGGTTAACATGCCTGCATCAGAATTGGATTCTAGCGGGTATAGGTTAACATGCCTGCATCAGAATTGGATTCTAGCGGTATGGGTTAACATGCCTGCATCAGAATTGGATTCTGACATGCCTGTATCAGAATTGGATTCTAGGAGGTACGGGTTAACGTGCCTGCATCAGAATTGAATTCTAGCGGGTATTGGTTAACTTGGCTGCATCAGAATTGGATTCTAGCAGGTATAGGTTAACATGCCTGCATCAGAATTGGATTCTAGCAGGTATGGGTTAACATGCCTGTATCAGAATTGGATTCTAGCAGGTACGTGTTAACATGCATGCATCAGAATTGGATTTAAGCAGGTACGGGCTAACATGCCTGCATCAGAATTGGATTCTAGCAGGTAGGGGTTAACATGCCTGCATCAGAATTGGATTCTAGCAGGTAGGGGTTAACATGCATGCATCAGAATTGGATTTAAGCAGGTATTGGCTAACATGCCTGCATCAGAATTGGATTCTAGCAGGTATGGGCTAACATGCCTGCATCAGAATTGGATTCTAGCAGGTAGGGGTTAACATGCATGCATCAGAATTGGATTTAAGCAGGTATGGGCTAACATGCCTGCATCAGAATTGGATTCTAGCAGGTAGGGGTTAACCTGCCTACATCTGAGAATTGGATTCTAGCAGGTACAGGTTAACATAGTGATTCACACATATTTCATCTTTAAATTGCTGCTGGCAGCAAAATGTATTCTCATGTCATACTTGATGCAGTTTTTTTGTTTTTCCAAATCATCAATGTAGACAACTTACCATTGATGCTTTCGGAAATGCATAGTATTACCGGTAATGCTAGATTCTTATACATGTATATATTGTTTATATGATATCATGTAAATCAACAAATTTTACATATTAACATTTTTCTCTTACTTAATTAAAAGCAAATTGCAGGTAAAGTTGTTTTTTATCAAAAAATAATAAAAGTCAATTGTTAAATGTTAGAATAGATCAGTCACCAAATTATGTGACTTAACCAGTAAGTGTGGCATTTTATTTTTTAGTCTTTTAGTAGCAACTTTAATGTAAGGGCTATTGAACTAGTTATTTTGTAGTTCAGTTGATCTCAGCTAATACCATTTCCTAATGAAACTTTATATGACTTGTTGCATATACCACTTTACTATTCATGCGAACTGAGTGTGGAACATTTGCAAGCATACTTAAGGATTTTCATTTCTGCTATTTTATTTTAGTGTTTTTCAAATTGATTACTTTGAATTACAAGGGGAAAAAAGCTCAATTTTTGAGGTTTACTTTGGGGTTTTTTTTTGTTTTTTAAATCATTTCATTTCACTTGTATTTTAATTCTGGGTTGTGCTGTGATTATTTTGCCTCCCCCATCCTTATCTGTAGGTATCTGCCAGTGTCGCATTTTTAAGTTCATTTGGGAACCTTTATTCTGCTGAATTTTTTAAGGTTCCATTTTTGGAATATATCCAATATCTGTTATGGAGATAAGAAGTGAAAATTTAAAGTTAGCCAACAGTAAAGTCATAGACTACACAGAAGTGTAGGCCAGCCTGGCTCCATACTGTTTGGAAAGGTTAATCACTTTCAGTTAAAATATAGTAAAGGTTAAGTGTTTTATTTTTAAATTTGAAGGTCAATAGCTTTTACTTTATAGTTTTGTGGTTTTTCTTATTATCATGCCCCATACACTGAAAACTTTTTTCATAAAACAATTTGACTTGTGACAGTTAAACTTTATTTGTTATTTATGTTCCAGTATTGCGACATGTTCTCTTTTGTATACAAAAAAAAAACATTTAGTGTAATTAAGTATGTTGCTAAATAAACCGAGTAAAATGTTATAAACAACAAATAATCTTGTTTTTCACCCTACAGTTATTAGTTGCCTATGAAAGAATTAACCACAAAATTCTATTTCAAGTTGGTTGTAAATTAGTCTTTTAATCTTTTACTTTCTTAAAGGAACTCCACTGAGATAAAAAATAAAAAAACAACCTAAAAGCATGATGGGACATCATGGTCAAGTAGTTTATATGTCAGACTGGTAATTTATGGATTGCTAGCCGAATGGGTTCAAACCAAATCAGGAGGAGCAAGTTGTTTCTTTGTGTAAGAAAATTTACACCCATTGTTCAGTACTGGTTGGTTACAGGAACAGATTCTAAAAGCTTACACTCACTGCTTCCTACACAAACTAAAATGAATCCTATATACAGAAGCATAAAATTCAAATTATAGATCAATTGACAGCTTTTAAAACGGTATTTAAAAATGTGCAAAAATGACTACAAAATATACACAGATCATACTTTTGTGATATTTTTAGCCCGATTTGAGCTAAATGCATTAGGCTTTTCATTTTTAGGTCATTTCTCACAATTAAGATACATGCATTATTTTGGAAAATGGAGTGAGCAATTAAATCTGAAATTTTGCACATAAATAAGTAGTCCAGATCTGCATCAAACGGTACATAAATCTTGAAAAAATATTTCCAGTCCACTCATGTCAGGAAATACTCTGTGGTTCCCTTTAAACATTAACAATTTAAATACTTCACATTAAACATTTAATGCAAGTGATCAAATCTTTATGGTCTGAAAGGATTTTGCTATCCAGTTGCTGAGTTTTCCTCCAACAATAAAGCTAAGAAAGTTGCTATGACCATTACAATGTCAGTGTGACTTAAAATACAAAAACAAAAAAGGTTGCAGAGTTTTATATGGGGATTCTGTTTGCAAGTGTTTTTTTCCCAACATATCTGCATTTATTAGTCTAGATGACCTGAGTAGTTAGATGCATTTAATAAATTGATACAAACATCTCCCATCAAAAATGTTTAGGAAGACTTGTCAGGGCTAGACTATTTAACAATGAAACCATTTCAATTTGGGATAAAATTTATGAATAACGGCAACAAAAAACAAAATAGGATCATAATGGCCCTTTATCACTCACCTGAGATACTTTGCTAGAAAAGGTCACAATTTGTAAATGTTAAAGTAATGAGGTCACATTGGGTATGTCATTTTTTACTAGTTTACAAGATGTATAATTTTTAAAATATTTGTAGATGCCTGCTACAAAATGACAAATTTCTAAGTTCTTTGCATTGCAGTTTTATAAAAGTTATGCATTTTCCTATACAAGTCTTTATAAACTAAGTGAACCCTGACCGTAGGGGCATGATAATGGATCATTTGTGAGGACTTAAATACACAATAGTGCAAGGATTGATAAATAAATACTTTCATCCATAGGCATATCTTAAATACATAAAAAGAAATGATTTCTTTAAAACTTTATTTAAACAGTTATAACAATTTGAACATCATGAAAACTAATCGTTATCACAGTGAAGGAACTTTATCACAGGTAATTCAAGGAAAGATCTACATCAAAATTCTAACAAACAAAAAAATATTGAACTTGAAAAAATGTAAATGACTATGTTACATAGTGTGATTCAAGCATGTGTGTAAAGAGCAGTTTTACGTCCTTTGACAGGTGAAATATTTTGCAGCATTTTTGTGGAGTCAACTTTACAACATGACATCACTCTGACGGAAAGTCTCTCTGGATTATGATAATTCCTCAACATCTAAAAAATGTAAGTATAACTATTACTGAAGGGGATTTATAACCTTGCATACAGCTTTAATTCTATAGTCATCACAAACAAGGACCAAATAGAATCATTTAAAACTAAGTTCAATAAAGTTCAAGGGGAGATAATTCTGGAATTGTGAACCTGGTCACATATGATGTGGTTGATGAACATAATTTTGATGTTTAAAGTAGATATCTGAAGACATAGTAAAAAAAAATCAGAAATTGAAAAGTCAAGCTAAAAATGACATGTATAATCTTCATACTGCTATATCCATATTTCAAGTGTCATAAAAATATTTTAAGTATTTTTTGAGTTATCATAAAATATTGTTTTATTTGCAATATTTTAAGTTATTTTATTGCCATTGCAAAGAGAGTTTTCTCCATTACAGAACAGCTAAAGCCAACATCTTTTAGACATAAACTATTATCATTGTAACACTGGCATACCTTGATATAAAATTTACATCTTTCAAGTAAACATTGCCATTTTAGCTCTGTTCTTCCTTCTTGTGGAACAGCCATTAGATCTTTTGGCTGAAAAAAAAACCCCGGTCATTAGTATATAAAATGTGCTTTCAACAACTGCAGTAAACTTCACTTATAGCGAACATGGTTATAGCGAGTTTCCGGTTTTAAGGAACCATTTATTTTGGCCCGAATTTTTCCCTTCTTTATTAATTTTAATATAATAATATACGGTTAGAGCGAACACGGTTATAAGGAATTATCGCTTATAAAGAACTCATTTTTAGTCCCAATTTAGTTAAAAGTACAGAAAATTACACTTTTATAACGAACTCCAAAATCTCGGCTATCCGTAAATAGATCCCGCATTTTCAACTTTCGTTTTTTATTGGCATTCGGGCGAATGTACTTCATTGTTGTATATACTTCAAGGCATGTATTAAAATGAATTTGTATAGCAGTACCTGATAGCATTATCCATTGAAAACTACAAAGTACGCTTGATTGAAGTGAAAAGAAATCTATATATTTCATTTATAAAAGTTACCCTTAAAATATAATAGAAGATATTTAATATAAAAGGATGAAAAAATCGAAAATCTTGTTTATTCTTAATCATGGAATGAAAACGAAAAGCACTGAGTTTAGAAACAAAATATGATATTTAATGACAAATGGAGAAAGGGAGTAAAATTAAAATTAAATGATTTTCAAATTCCAAAAAGTACGCCCTTGGGTATTGTTTCTAAAGAGGAAATAAATGACTAATTTTTCTTAATAAAATGCTCTTCAAAATGGCTCTCGTTGGTAAACAATCAGTTCGTTATATGTAAATATGTTCGCTATAAAAACTCCTGGTACAAGGAACTTATTCGCTATATGCTTACAAGGAACTCCGGATATAAGGAACAGTCTCATTTTGAGTGTCCTGATGAGTTTGTTATAAGCGGAGTTTACTGTATATTTTGGGTATAAATATAAGATTTGTAAATGAGGTTGTAAACAATTATTTGTTACAATAATAATGTAAAACAAATGTCATTTAATAATGCACACTTTTAAAGTAATAATAACAAGAGTACCGCTAGGCGGAGCATTATATGCCCGAAAGTACTTTTTGTATACATTGCTTGCAATGTATACAGAGTTATAAGCTATATCTCAGAAAAGATACAGGTTTAATGCATTACCGAACAACATCCACTCCCGGATAAAAACCGCTATAGAAACTAGTTCTTCATTCTGCAGTAGCGTTACATTCCGACTACACATCATTATAATAGTGTTTTGCAAAGTTGTTTAAATGCTTTGAAATTTCCAAATCGTTCATTTTCATGAAATAATAGACTCTACATTCCTTTAAAGAAAACAAAAAATAACACAGTTCATTGATAAAATCGTAGTTTATACCTACGCGTTAAACTTCGCATATACGCATGCGCTTGCAAGCATGAATGAATACATCGTAAATATAGTAAAGTCGTCAGCGCTTATGCTAAAACAATACAAAATAAGCTTTTTTTAAACCGCTAGTGTGTTGTGATTTAAATGTCCGATTTTAAAATGTATTACACCAATAGAAAGCTTTGGATCTTAGCTCCATCACAATATAAACTTCAATACATCTTTGACTCCAAAGTATTTAGATTAACTGTTAAACCTACCATATGTCAGACCATTTTACATGCGATTTATACAGTGAGATACGCAATGATAAGAATAGCCTGTCGTCTGCTAGTTCTAAAAGTGTATATCGGTGTATTATATAAATGGGACGAAACATCTCAGATAGATATTAAATCAAATAAAATTCCCGATTTACATTTATGCAATAAAATTGCCCTAAAATGTTTTACAAAATAAGTATGGAGCTCGTCACAAAATTTACCAGCGTATACCGGAAAATGTTGTTTTTTTTTAAAAAAAACTGGCAATTATCGTGACTTCGAAAAATAAAAATTACGTAAGCTATTCTTTTGAATACCTTTTTTACACATGATTTTCCTTTCACTTTTGTATGCCTTAAGATTTTTGAAAAGAAAATATGTTTCGAAATTCAGCGAAGATTGCCTGATTCAGTACGGTAAAAACTAAAAGATTCGGCGCTCGACCGTTCGACCCATTAACAATTCGTCGAACTTGGATATTGAAAAGACGTAATGAGGAGCTAAATATAGGCATATGTGGCAAGATTCGACGAGAAGAAATAATCATTTGAAACGTAAATCAGTGTAAGCATTAAGAAATAGATACATTATGTATTTTTATCTGCTTATATTATTGCCGAAAAAACACCAAAAAAAAAAATACCGAAAAACACTAAAATACAAAGAAATATTAATTTCAGCAATATAAACCATTTTGATGTTATTTGATGAAATGGTTTTTGTCGTTTATTGATGAAATGGGTTCAATAATTCAGTTTTAAATCGATGATATATACAATTGGTATAATTCCAACAAAATAAGTTTTATCTACTTTTTTATCTACCCTTTAAATGATTAAAATTTACTTTCTTTTTGCAACCAGTGTAAATTTATGAGAATGATTCTATTCTGTATTAAATGCGATATGAAAGTGTTTTTCGGCAAAGTTACCAAGTCTAGCGTCAAAAAAAAAAATGGAAAAGCCGGAAAACACATTTTTTACGGGCATTAAAATAGTCGTAGTTAAAACAAGAGCCGCTATTTTTTCCAACCTTTTAAATGAATAAACCATTACTTTCTTCTTTTGTTACCATGTAAAATGTCAGTGATGTTTATATTTTTATAAATACAGCATGAAAGTGTTTTTCGGCTACGTATCGGTCTAGCGTCAAAAAAATGGAAAAGCCCAAAATAAAAAAAAAAAAAACACATTTTACTTGCGATGAAATGGGCATTTCAAAAATAGAACTATTAAATAAAATTTTAACCGTCTAAATGAATGATTATAACATTATAATTTATGTGTAAGAAATGTAAAATATCAGTATTATTTTTGTAATAAACATTGCATGAAATTGTTTATCGGCTATGATACTGCCTAGCGTCAAAAACATAGAAAAAATAAATAAACAAACAACACATTTTACTTGCAATAAAATACTAGATATATTTTTAAAAAATGCTGCTAAATATATTTTCAATCGTTTAAATGAATAACTATGACATAGAATTTATTACCTTTGTAAAATGTCAGTTATTTTTTGTAATAAGTACAGTATGAAAAAGTCAGTGGTGAAACTTATAGGTTGGCTAGCTCAGGGTGAGGTTAGCCTGGGTTCCAGTCTGTCGATTTTTTGTTATGTTTCTGTTTGGCAAAATTGACACTTATCAAAACGACGAACGAATACGGAATATTAAGCGCATATGTTATGAACAAAAAAATGTTATGAATAAGCAAAAGCTATCAACGCCTGAATCCCAGGCTAGGCGAGGTTTTAGATTGTTGAATGTCGGCCATCCATCTTATGTCAACTCTGGTCTGTCCACATTTAGCATCGTCGGATACCCACGGCCGAACCATTTACATTTATCAGTTAGGTATCAACCACGTGTATCCGATGCTGACATTACAGTTGTTAACAATCTGCTGGTCATTTAGTTTGTTAACACTCTACTGGTCACCCTTTGTCCCAAATGTCAAACAACATCGTAAGAATGTGTGTGACAGGTGTTGCTCGAGTTTGAACATGGATCACCTTGGTTGAAAATCAGAAGTATGTCACAGTAGCCAAAAAATAGAAAAAAAATGTTTTAGCTCAATGGTTCATCTAAAGTTAAGAAGTTGGTAACACAACCTGATTATGGAAAAACCCTTGTTAACTTGCTGTCCAATATAAATGGATTTCTTGGAAAGGTTGTTCATGAAGACTATATGTAACAATTATTGAATAATGAAAATATTACAGTACATTTGAATTGTTGTGATTATAGATTTCATTTTTATCAATTAACGATAAAGTAATGCATTTGAAAATTAATGTGTAGAGATTAATACAACGCACCGGAATATATTTATTAATGCATCAAAGTACAGTACATAGATGTACTGTTATTTGGTAATTAAGTCTTGTAGGATGATTCAATTAATTGACTATGTATAGAGTTCAAGCCAGATCATGTATTTTATCAGATAGCATCACTGGAAACTCAATATGACTGTTTCAATATTCTATACTGCAGTCCATTTAACGGGTGTTTCAAAAAATGATTTCTTTATTGCTCATCTATCAGCTTGTCCTAGCAATACACAGATGGAACATTACATCTTCCTTGACTCATAAATAACTTTTGAAGAAAAAAGCCTTGGTGCATGTGAATCACTTGTTGGGGACATTGATCTTGGTCAGAAGATGATCCCTATTGTTTTCGAGGTCAGTAGGTTAAAATCAACATGGCTTTGATGTCCAAAATGGATTATATTATCAAGCAATGTATACTTCAGTACTTTCAGTGCTTTGATTCTTTTAGTAAGGATGAAGCATTTGTAAGACATGGGAATTAAATACAGTATTACTTCCTTCAAAAAGCAATCCTCCTTTATAGCTTAAGAACATTCATGTATATATACAGTTGCTGTTTTCAAAGCACCACCATCAAGTTGTTATCTTGTAAGTAAAAATGCTACAACGGACGGACGAAAAGACGTCGGGGGGGTATAAAGTTGTTAATCCTATAAAATTTTACAGCTGTAGGTTGATTAATGCTTGAGTTACTGAGCAAAACTGTTTCCAGTTTAAAGGTGATAGTAACCTTGATCTTTGACCTTGCGACCCCAAAATCAATAGGGGTCTTCCACCCAATATGGGCAATCATCCTATGAAGTTTGAATACTGTGGGCCAAATGGAACTTAAGTTATGCCCCGGAAACCATTTTCAGTATTAAGCTAATAGTAACCTTGACCTTTGACTTTGTGACCCCAAAATCAATAGAGGTCTTCTACCCAATATGGGCAATCATCCTATGAAGTTTGAATACTGTGGGCCAAATGGAACTTAAGTTATGCTCCGGAAACCATTTTCAGTTTTAGGGTAATAGTGACTTTCACCGTGTGAACCAAAAATCAATAGGGGTTCTACCCAATATGGACAATCATCCTATGAAGTTTGAATACTGTGGACCAAATGGAACTTAAGTTATGCTGCGGAAACCATTTTCAGTATTAAGCTAAATGTGACTTTGACCTTGTGATCCCAAAATCAATGGGGTCTTCTACCAAATATAGACAATCATCCTATGAAGTTTAAATACAATGGCCAAACGGAACTTAAGTTATGCTCCCGAAACCATTTTCAGTATTTAGCTTATAGTGACCTTTGACCTTGTGACCCCAAAATCAATAGGGGTCTTCTACCCAATATGGGCAATCATCCTATGAAGTTTGAATACTGTGGGCCAAATGGAACTTAAGTTATGCTCCGGAAACCATTTTCAGTTTAACGGTGATAGTGACCTTGACCTTGTAACCCCAAAATCAATAGGGGTCTTCTACCCAATATGGGCAATCATCCTATGAAGTTTGAATACTATGGGCCAAATGGAACTTAAGTTATGCTCCGGAAACCATTTTCAGTTTTAGGGTAATAGTGACCTTGAACTTTGACCTTGTGACCCCAAAATCAATAGGGGTCTTCAACTTAATATGGGCAATCATCCTATGAAGATTGAATACTGTAGGCCAAATGGAACTCGAGTTATGCTCTGGAAACCAAATTGCTAACGGACGGATGGACAGACGGACGCCAGGTGGTTTAACATAATATGCCCGAAATTCTTTCGGGCATATAAAAAAATGTCAATTAATCAATATTCAAACAAAGAACTTGTGTTTCTTGAATGGTCTCTCTAAATTTGACCTTGACTTTTGAAACAGTGATTTAGACCAAACTAAAATATAGAGAGAATATAAATGCTCACAAACTTTAATGTAACCTTGACATTTGAGTTAGTGATATGGGCATTTTGTGCAACACAAAGAATGCTTTTCCAATTAAATAAAAAAGAGTCGGAAACAGAATTAGAAAAAAAATGTGTGTTGGATAAACTATAGTTCTTTATAAATGATATGCACACAAATGTGTGATGGACAGACTAAGTTGGCAATATTGATAATGATACACCAATCAATTGAGAGTCACCATTTGTCTGAGTTGGACTTAACCCTCAACTTGCTAATTATCTTAAATTTTTCAATCTAGACAAGAACATATATCCTTTTCCAGGAAAATTTCAAAGTATGTACTGACTGAATAGTGAACAGTACTGACAATGATCAGATGGCATGGATGTTTCAGCTGATCTTGGTCAGCACTAATCACATTGACAAAATATCTTGCCATTAGCAAGCTAAATGTTAAAAAAGATTGAGCCACTTAATCAATCATGTAGCTTACATTCCATCCTGTTAGATTTTGTAGAATATCTGCTGACAGTCTACACTGTATTGTACCAGTGTGGTCAGATATACTTATTGGTATGCTGTAGTCAATGTCTGTTTGTCCCTGAGCAAAGTCTCCTGTTGTATTGAAAACAATGGCTTGAGAACAACTGGGATTTGAACATTGGTACCCTGTTTCTGCTGTCACTATCTGCTTACATTTACAACTGAAACCAAATAGTTATAAAATAAGGGACAGGGTTGTGGAAATACTTATTTAGCATTGCTGTGTAGAAAAACAACAACAATTGTCTGCATTTTTTAGGCACTTGTCATTTTGCTCCATATAAAATATTTAAGCAACTACTGAATAAAAGCATATATATTTGCATAAATTGCACAACTTGCTATTCTAAGAAATATTTATATATTTATTTTAGTAGTAAATTCATGTAACATTATCAGTGTAAACTTTTATAGTAGCAGACATGAAAAGTCAGAGACCATTTTTCTTACAGCTGTTGAAACATTGATGCGTTCATAATTTTAAACAAATACCCATTGTATTTAAGGACAATATCTTATTCCGAATCTCAATATATGTAAGCATAATATTTTAGAGAATTTAAGTTTTTATCTTGATTTTTTGGTGATAATGTACAGGACATTATCAGATAAAACATATATGATTATCAAAAACATACACCACACTTTTCATATTTTTTTTCTTCAACTGTGTCTTTAAAAAGAATGGTCACCTGCAAAAAAGATTGACCCAAGAAAAAAAGCCACTGTGGTCAATCATGAATAAAACAAGAGGGCCATGATGGCCCTGAGGTCGCTCACCTGTATATAAGCCTCCACCCCCACCCCTGGGACAATTTTAACCCAAGGGCTTTTATTTGAACAAACTTGGTAGACACAAATAAGAAGATGTTTCATGCTAAACATCTAAGCTCTAGCTCATTGGGTTTTTTCAAAGAAGATTTTTTAAGTTTTTACTATACACATATAGTGAAAAACAATGACACCCCTGGGGCGGGGCCAGTTTTGACCCCAGGGCTTTTATTTGAACAAACTTTGTAGACACTTACTAGAAGATGTTTCATGCTTAATATCTAAACTCTAGCTATTTGGGGTTTTTTTAAAGAAGATTTTTAATTTTTTGCTATACACATATAAGGAAAATCAATGACCCTCCGGGGCAGGGACAGTTTTGAACCCAGGGCTTTTATTTTAATAAACTTTGTAGACACTCACTAGAAGATGTTTCATGCTTAATATCTAGACTCTAGCTAAAGAGGATTTTTTAAGTTTTTGCTATACACATATAAGGAAAATCAATGACCCCCGGGGCGGGGCCAATTTTGACCCCAGGGCTTTTATTTGAACAAACTTGGTAGACACCCATTAGAACATGTTTCGTGCTAAATATCTAAGCCCTAGCTCTTGGAGTTCTTTAAAAGAAGATTTTTATAGTTTTTACTAAATGCATATAGGGTCAAAATCAATGACCCCCTGGGGCGGGGCCAATTTTGACCCCAGGGCTTTTATTTGAACAAACTTGGTAGACACTCATTAGAAGATGTTTCATGCTAAATATCTTAGCTCTAGCTCTTTGGGTTCTTTAAAAGAAGATTTTCAAAGTTTTTACTATATGCATATAGGGAAAATCAATGACCCCCTGGGGCGGGCCAATTTTGACCCCAGGGCTTTTATTTGAACAAACTTGGTAGACACTCACTAGAAAATGTTTCATGCCAAATATCTTAGCTCTAGCTCTCAGGGTTTTTTAAAAGAAGATTTTTTAAGTTTTTACCATGGCAACCAGAGTTCTGCATGGAATTAAATTCTTTGAACAATTTTTAAAGGTGACCACCAAAGGAACATTCCTGTGAAGTTTGGATGAAATTGGCTTAGTGGTTTATGAGGAGATGTCATTTAAAGTAAAAGTTTACGGACGGACACCGGACGAAAAGCGATCACAAAAGCTCACCCTGTCACTTTGTGACAGGTGAGCTAAAAAATAGACAGTTTTGTAAGTCTATGAATCAGTGTAGGTTTCTCTGATGAAAACCCAATATAATAAAACAAGGAGCACTTTTAAAGAAATAACTAGGGAAAGTAAGACAAACAAGGGAAAAACTAGGAACATGGTACAACTTGTACTGTAACATAATAAGGTTGTTACAGTTAATAAACATACCATTTTCTCCTACAGAATTGTTCAATGTTATGAGAGTCAATATCAAACTTTGTGATCACTCCATATAATATGGCAAAGTCTGACGAAACACCTTCTCTTGTAGCAATCTGTTCTATAACCACTATATCTTTAATTGCTTCCACTGTAAAAAAATAAATACAATTTAGTTTAAAGTTGCCTATTTCAGTTCAATGGTGAATTAAGATTGTTCGCTTCTTGGACTCACCAGAATTTGTGTTATACAGCTTGGTATTGACTGCAGCAAGGCATGCATTAAGAAATATACACTCCTGTTTGAGTCAATGAATCAACATGATACTATGTGTAATTTCATTTTCAGTTATTTTCAGGTTAAACTTTAGTTTGTTTCATAAAAAATATATCTCAAACATTGAACTATTAGTGTGACCTTTAGTGTGATGAATGACATTTCTGCCAAGTGATTTAGAAATCGGAATATAAAAAGCTTCAACAGACACAATTTATGACATTCTGATAGAAAGCAAAAAACCAATTGTCTCCCCTTCACATGATCAAAAGCAGCACTATCAGTAACCCAGGTTCTCCAACAGCAAGTACAGTAAAATGATTTTTTCCCCCCAGAATTAACCTTATAAAATCATAAAGATAAGTAAAGCAATCCCCAGCTGAAAGAATCCAACATTAATGAAAAGCAAGTGATTTGAAGTGAACAACCATAAGAATGCCCCTAATAAGAAAGCTGATTTTGTATATTATTTACATTTAGACTAACCTAATCATTTCACATACACAATGAAATACAGATATGGTCATATATGTAATTATAAGTGCATATAGTTTTATATAAAATGATTAAGCACATTGTTATTTGTAGCTTCAGCATTATAAACTTTTTGAACAAAGAAAGACACATAGTTTTGTCTCAACTTAAATCCATATATATGCAAGGAAGTATTAAAGATTACTATACATGGAGGATCACTCTGTTCTCTTAGTCCATCATCATCCTCTTGGAAGTTTTGGGTTAAAGCAAACTGGTGCAGGCATTTAGCATCAACTGTATCTAATAACATAAAACAAATGCTTTAAAGTCAAAATTCTAGAGCTTTTCTCACAGATCTATGGACTGGATGTGAGCAGTGTGTATTGTTACCAAATGAAAATGAAAACAATCTCTAAAATGGGGTCTCACAAGGTTTTTATGGATTTCTAATACAGCAAAAAAAAAATACAACAGCAAACCTACCAAACTCGATCTTGACATGTTGTCAAGAAAATCAAAGTCACAAAATACAAAAATATTTGAACTTACGTCAATAAAATCAGGTTATCTAAAAACTTTTTGATTTGAAAAAAAAAATGTGTATGCATCAGAAAAACAATACATACTGATGTTGAATTTTAGCTAACAAATAAAAGAAACTTTTAGACACATGAACTAAAGAAATGATAACTTGATACTATGTGTGTGATCAATTAACTTACAGTGACATTTTGGTTGCCCATATCTATAACACATCTAAAGAGTTTGCTGTTATTTTGTAGGAAGTACATGTAGATATAGTCATTGCCAGTCAGCCACTGATATAACAGTTTAAAGTTGTGATTTTTTAATTAAACCAAGGAAGGAAAGCACACACATGTTACAGGTATGTCAAATGATTACCTGGATTAGGTGTAAACACTGTTTTTGAGTCAGCTGTTGCAACCATACAAGATCTAAAATCATCATAGTTCATTCTCACATCAGCTACAAACAGCACTGCAAGTAAATATAGCGATATTCTCTACCAATTTTCTTAAAATCTGATTCTGTGAAAAACTAAATACAGTTGACTCTCGGTAACTCGAAATCCAAGGGACTGGGCATTTTACTTCGAGAGAAACGGAATTCGAGCAACGTGGAACTACCGCCATTACGTTGACATTCGTACAAGTATATACATGTGCCTGATTGAATGTGCAAAGAAGTAGGTTTGTTATTGTTGTTAGCGGCAATGCTGCAATATTTAACCGTTGAAATGACGGTAAATCACTTACAACTACAAATTATAAATGAACAAAAATATATCATTCAAAATTTAATACATGTATATTAATAGTGAAACATAAACACACAATAATACTTGATTTAATTGATCAGCGGACGAAAACAAAAGTAGCAACTATCGTGAACCGGAAGTACAAATTAATGTATGATATATGACGGAACATTATACAAATGTCATTTACGTTGATAACACACATCAATACCTAGGCTGTTATTTGACTAACATCCGTCAGACTGGCACCAGTTAACTTTCTTTAAGAAATGTAATTAAATTTTAATTTAGTTATCTACCTGTTAAAACCAATTAAGTCCTCAAACGGATTAAAGCCACTTTTACGACGTGTTAATAATACATGATGACCGGCAATTAAAAATTACTATGAAACGTGTAAATCACGAGTGACAACATCTCACCTTGTTGTCGCCGACCTTTGATCAGTCGGCTGTTTCACACTTCGACTAATTGAGATGAAAATATGTTGGACTTTAATTGACGGGACCAAATTTTCTTTTCGACTAAACAGGAGTCTCGGTAAGTCAAAATTTGACCTAAGCGGAGTTAAAATACAAAGATAAAGAAGGAAATTTGACGGGACTTTAGAAATTTTTCGACTAACGTGGAATTTTGAGTAAAGCGATTTTGACTTATTGAGAGTCAACTGTACATATCAATATGAAAATTTGACAAATGTGGTAATATACTAGAAACATTTTTACTTGAATTATATAGAAAAAGAGCCCAAATTAAAACCCAGACTTTGTCTAGCAGAAACATTGAATTGTTTAAATAAGCATGTCATTTCATGCATAAATTGGTAAAGGTTAGTTACTTCCAATCAATCCATGCATCATGCCAGCATGTCAACTCAACTATCCAACAAGTATCCTACTAACATTATCAGAGTATGCCATGTCTCATTTTGAGATGATATTCATCAGTATCAGGAAATACTATGATAATTTTGTCATTTCCATGTTTTTATTCTGCATCAATTTTATTTAATCTGCGAAAAACTGGACTCCATTTTTCATAATCCGACAAAAAGGCAGACTGGTTCTCATTAATGAAGAATTTCTGAACTGAGTCTTCAATGAAGAAAATTCTAATTTCCTGTCGTTAATGATATTCCTTTAATTTTATTACAATATAAAATGAATGGACATTTAACTCATTACCACATGAGCATTTTGTGAAAAATGGCTGTTTTCATTGAAAAGCCTCCTGTTATAAGTTCAAATTGCTATGAAACTATAAAAAAGGCTTCAATACTGTTCAAACTTGGCACAAATGTTGACTGGACCATAGCCTTTGTAACTGCATACTCAATTTTAACTTTCCTGTTACCATGGCAACGAGGGGGCATCTCAAAATTGCCAAAAATCACTACAAGTGACCTTCAAGTGTGACCTTGACCTTAAGGTGACACATGGGCAACATGGGTTCTGCACATCCCCTTGTTGAGGTGAACATTTGAGCATAGTTTGAAGAAAATCTTTCAATTAGTGTAGGACTTACAGAGCGGACACGACATACTGTCTAATATTTGATTGTGTTTGATATTTGACCTTCAATTGTGACCTTGACCTTAAGCTGACACATGGGCAACATGGGCTCTGCACATCCCCTTGTTGAGGTGAACATTTGAGCCAAGTTTGAAGAAATCCTTCAATTGGTATAGGAGTTATAGAGCGGACACGAAAATGGAGACGGACCGACGGACTGAACAAAGCAAATCCATTATAGCCCCCACCCCTACATTTTGTGGTGGGGGTATAATAAATTATTTCTGTAGTGGTGAAGTGCATCTATTATGTGGAGTATATGTAAATAAATATGAATTATATTTTTCTGAAGAAAAATACCCCAAAACATTGATTCTCTATAAAATGAGCAATATACCTGTATAAAAATACATTTTTGTACTTCTTTTCATTATGTAAAGTACAAATAATTTACAAAGAATGATAAATGTTAACATGTTTTAGCAAGCATTGTAATGTAATACCTGTCTCTCCTTGGATCCAAGTCTGGGAATAATCCACCAATTCTTCTCCCCATCTGTAACATAGGTATATAAAGTGAGACAAAGTAAAACTTAACATTTTAAATGTCTACTCACTAGATTGGAAACTCAAACAACAGTCAATCAGGTAAGCTATAATATATTCATATAATAATTTCTCTATATTTTTCCACATCAACTTGTTAATTAGTAACACCATGTTTCAAAATTAATGATATCTATTTTAATTAACTGTGTTTTCACTTAAAGCTTAAAATATGTTACTTCAAAATTTTAGTGATTTGATATAATAAAAATCTGAAGAAGACAAAAATCCCTATTCAATGTTCATATACTCTTAACAAAACAATTATACTGATCTTCAAATATAGACACATTCAGAAAAGTTGTCTACTACATGTATGTTATTTAAGATAACTGTTGTACTTACAGCACCAATGGGAAACATGAACAGCTTTCATCAAATAGTTTAATCTCACATCTCTTTGTATGCTTTCCAGCTTTTGTGGTTATATCACGTGGTATACCTATCTATATAAATTGAAAAGCAGCTTGTATTAGAATTCCATTCGCCTGTTTTGATAATTTGGAAATAAAATTCATTTGGTATTAATTGTTATAACATCTACCAGATGTTAATGTACAATCTGTAACATATCAATTTTGTTATAAATAAAATAACCTATGCTTTTTGGCATTTATTTATGTAAATACATGTACTACTAGTTAAAATAAAAATACAAAATTACTGTAAATTAAATGAATTTCACAATAGTAATATGAAACTTATTAATACTTTTTTTAAATGCAATAAATTCGCATTTCCTCATACATATGCCAATAGAGAACAATATCCACATGTGTAACAATAGTTTAATGCCTTACAAAAACTTCATTTTTTTCCAGACTTGTCCTTGATTGCTTAAAGAAATGATTTCAAATAGGGAAGAAAATATGTAAGCAGCTCTGTCAGAAGAACCATGGAACAGTATGCCATGGGTCCAAGGTTTGAGTCTCTATCCGGCTTCACATACCAGTACATGTAGTTTTATCCTGTGATATAATTAGATGGTCAACTAATTGGAAAAGGATAAGTTACCTTTCTCACTGCAGCTAACAGATTGATATGTTCACCATTTAAACCTTGGCCATTAGCTAGGACATCTTCCAGGGTGTAATAGTCACTGTTAGCTTTGATTGGAATAAACTGTAATGAGGAATATGAGCCAAGGTCCAAACCATTGTACAAGTTTAAACTACTGTGATTCTCACTCAGTGTTAAATTAATTCCTCTGAAATAAAGAAATCTAGTAAATATTTGTTTGTCTGTTATTTCATCATCTGACCATCTACAACTGTTATAATTATGGTTTTGAATCCCATCTAGTGTCAAACAAATATATGTATATATTTATACATTACATAGATTATCAAAAACAAATATATAAATTAACTAGAAATGTGTCATCATGCCACGGATGCCCCCGCATGCAGCCAAAATTTCAAATGTTATTATATTTAGTTCCAAATTTGTTTGCACAAATTATTTTTTTCATTCTAAGTTAAAAGCCCTTAAAACTTTTCAATGTTAACACAAACCATTTTTATACAATGTTCAAGGCACTGAAATTATTCAGTGTTAACCTTTTGAAAATAGCATATTGCATACTTGTAGCCAAAATAATGGCTATATACATTTCCACAAAAGTATGGTGCTAAAACTGAAAGTTCAAAATTTTTCCAACATTCAGGAAAGATAAGTTTGTCCAAAATCATTGAACCACGGCCAAATTCAAACTTAAACTGCTTATTCCCAAGATGTATCTATATTATTTTCAAAGTGAAAGGGACATAACTCTGCCAAAAAATCATCGAAACCATGACCAAATTCCAACTTGACCTGTGCATTCCTTTAACATATCCATATGTAAATTTTGAGTTGAATATGTTGGCTTGATAATGAACAGAAACTGTAAATTTCATATCATTTTCAAAGTGAAAGGGGCATTACTCTGATAAAAATCATTGAACCATGACAAAATTCGAACTTGGCCTGCGCATTCCAAAAACATATGCATATGTCAAATTTGAGGTGAATGTGTAATACTGTTGGGGAGATAATAAATGGAAACTGAAAATTTCATATTATTTTTAAAGTGAAAGGGGCATAACTCTGCCAAAAATCATCGAACCATGACCAAATTTGAACTTGACCTGCGCATTCCTTTGTCGTATCGATATGTCAAGTTTGAGTTGAATGTGTTGTACCATTGGGGAGTAAATGAACGGAAACTGAAAATTTCATATTATTTTCAAAGTAAAAGGGGCATAACTCTGCCAAAAATCATCGAACCATAACCAAATTCGAACTTGACCTGTATTTTCTCATGACATACCCATATGTCAAGTTTGAGTTGAATGTGTTGTACCGTTAGGGAGATAATGAACGGAAACTGAAAATTTCATATTATTTTCAAAGTAAAAGGGGCATAACTCTGCCAAAAATCATCGAACCATAACCAAATTCGAACTTGACCTGTATTTTCTCATGACATACCCATATGTCAAGTTTGAGTTGAATGTGTTGTAGCGTTAGGGAGATAATGAACGGAAACTGAAAATTTCATATTATTTTCAAAGTAAAAGGGGCATAACTCTGCCAAAAATCATCGAACCATGACCAATTTCGAACTTGACCTGTATTTTCTCATGACATATCCATATGTCAAATTTGAGTTCAATATATGGAACGGTTATTAAGATAATGAACGGAAACTGATGATGACGAAAGGACGGAATGACGGAACAGGGTAACACTATATGCCCCTGCCATTATATGGCGGGGGCATAAAAATATAATGAAAGAACAAGTATTCCTATATAAACACTTTGACTTTTAACCATTTTTAAAAATGCACAAGGTCTATGAATGAACCATTTTAAAGAGTATAAAGCATTGTTTTTATCATTTGTTAACAAGAAAATTGGGCTGTTTCATTTAACAGAATAAAATATAGATTTATATTGATTTATCTTAACAAAAATTATATTAGGAATAAAACAAATATAAAAGCACTACTGTAATTCAAAAATTGAAACATACAGATTTGAAGAGACTCTGAATTTTTCAGCAGATCCATCTGAAGGATTCATCTGAACCTGGGCATTGTCTATCTTCACTGATAATATAACAAACCATTTACAGATATAACAATGTAGATAAAGATGATGTAGATTATGATTACCATGTAAAAGAATAAGTGAAATGAAATAAACATAGACAGTTAAGTGCTACTAAAAATAGTTACATGTCAGTTTAAATCATAAAATGCATTAGTTAGTTTTACTATGATCATAACACAACATATAGAAGAATATTAAAAACTGATAAAAATGATAATGGTATACTTTACAGTTCTGTCTTACTTTAATAGAAAGATATTTTCAAGAAAATGTTTCATGTAGTCTTTTTACTGGCTACGTATTTGCCTATTTACATGTATATACGTTAATAGTATTTCTGTAGTTTGTTATTAATATGTCCTTTTTCCATGTTTGTCATGTATTTTAACTTAACAAATTTTACCTTAACATATTGAAGAAAACATGTTCCTGAAATATATTCTTTATAAGAGTCCTTGTCTCATGATGATTAACAATCAAATACAAAATGTAAATTACCAACATCTCCGATTGTAAAAGACTTGGCAAGGTCTGCTATGAAAAGTTCACTCCCCCAGCATGTGCAATTCACAAAACTAGTTGGAGAATCTCTGATTACAAAGCCAAGCAGAAATCTCTCAGTACCAGACTCTTATAAAATAAATAAGAAAATCTCAGGAATAACAGATGGAGAATAAGACAAAATATCAGGATAATGCAGACTGAATGACAAAACAAGAGCACCTCATGCAGTGTTAATGTTGTCTAAATAAAACATTTTTAAAAACAGTCTAAGTGAAAAAGGGGCATAACTCCTAAATATTGATTTCAGAAGTAAGCTCTTGTCTTACAGCTACATCTAATCATGATGACGAAGTATTTAAAGTTTCGTGTTGATACCTCAAAAACTTTTTGCACAACGATGTCAGCAATGATACAGCGATCATTAAAGCTTGACTTATTCTTTGAAACAGATAAGCTAAAAATGAATGTACAGATTCCATATATTCTGTTATAAATAGCTTTTCATTTACCAAAATGGTGGCATTATCTAAGTACACAAAATCAAAATATTGAAAACTCACTCTTTTTGCTGAAAACTGATCTAGGACTTTCCTTGGCAATAACTACACCAATAACATTCTGCAAAATGCAAAGCTTTAATTAATGGCTACAAGAACAAAATCTTTTCAAGAATTTTGATACTAATAATCAAACACGTTGTATGTTAAATAATTATGTACATATCTCACAAAATTATATCATTATAATTTAAGTTTCCTGCTCAATAAACTGTTGTTAATTTTGGACAATCAAATGGCTCTCTTACATATCACGGGGGGTGGAACCCCATATGTATCTCAAAAATGAGTGTCGGTAGAAATTATATTTGAAGTTCCACCCCCGTGCATATGTTATTTTATTCAGAATTAGTTTTTACTTTATAAACTTGTCTTTTCTAAATTTTGAAAAGAATATCAGCAGTGCTTTTTTCACAATTTAGCTTTATTAGATTGTAAAAGGTGTCTGCCTAGCGAAAGTCACAGTCTACTGTATCATTACTGTATTCCAAAAATTTTGATTGTAAGTATCCTAAATGTACCAGATACATGTTTATTAGAAATTTCATAATATAACAGTTGTGTATGTCGACTGCAGAATACTATATAATAATCAGAAGGCTATAAGCACCTGCACTAAAGCCACCTTTTAGTACTTACAGCTGTAGAACCAGGAGTCAATTCCTCTAATGTCTGTATACTAGATCCATTATTTCCTCTTGTTTGACAGTTTTGTCTGTTCACTGTATTTGTGACAGGTCCACTATTATTGATGAATGATGATCTTTTATTTGAATTAAATCCCACAGTCTTGTTAGCTGACCTATTAATTGTGAAATCAGTAAACTGATTTGCAGACCATGCCATTTCTGAAATATATAGTTGATTTTTCAGACCAGAGCAACATGTAAAATACTCATTGACCAGGACATTCCTAGCTAATTAGAAAATTGGTCATTGCAATGATCACTTAGTAATTCATGTATTTTTGTTTTGGCTTGAATGATATACTTAGACTAACTCTGTATAATCAGTGCAACTCTACCATACATATCCAGTAACGCAGGAATGTGCAAATAACGTAAAAGTAACGCCAAATCTGTGCAACGCTATTGCCAAAACGAATAAAACAGTAAGTTAATGACCCAAAATATTTTATTCTAAATCAAATTTAAAGAAATGAATTAGCGCATACGGCTGCTATGACATTATACTTTAATCAACATAACACTTTTTACAAGAATATGTTTTCTTCTTTAAATCATTCATGAGAAAGACAACCTGATTACCATTTTGAACTTGTGACTTTTGTGTTTCGTCAAATAAATATGTACATTTAACACATTTAAAACATTATTTTTTCATATTCTTTATACCTAAGACATTTGTCAATAAGTGTCACATAACAATAGAAGGAACTGCTGGTAAAATAAGATTTAGCTACTTTAATGAGATAACCACCGTTGCTTCAGTGCTTCATTCACGAATTCGGCATTATGGTCTCATTTACGTTTTATCTGCTAAATTAAGTGTAATATGACAGTAGTAGATTGGAAAATGTCTCAGGTACACAAAATATAAAAAATCGTAAAGTAATATGTATGTTATTGTATTTAAAGATATCATCAAAACTAAAAATTTACATCAATACGCTAGTCTGGTCCTCATTTTCACAAATGATCTTGAAAAATAAACATTTTCATGGAAATATTTTTAATGAGGTTTAAATTTAATGCCTCAACAACAGTATGCGCTAATTCATTTCTTCCAATTTGGTGTACAATAAAAAATATTGGTCTATTTACTTATTGTGGTGCTTGTTTTAGCCACTAAATTGTACAATTCTGCATTACTTTTGCACAATTCCTGTGTTATTTGTGTCACAGGATGAGAAAATGTGCAGCCTGACCAAGACTCGAACCCAAGACCCTCGGAATACCATACTGTGGCTCTACCGACTGAGCTATCCGGCCACTTACACATCTTCTCCTCTAAATAGTGAACAGTTCTGAACCATGACATACTCCCCTGCTATATTGAAATTCGTCCTCGAATTTCACAGAGTTACAGAGCAAAGTAAATTAAACTCTGAGCTATATCAGTCATGGCCCCATGTTGGGCGCCAAATGTCACAGGGTGAGAAAAAAGTGCGGCCTGACTGGAAGTCGAACGCGAGACCCTCGGAATACCGTACCACTGCTCTGCCGACTGAGCTATCCGACTCTTTACACGTTAACTTCCTAAATAGTGAACAGTTCTGAACTGTGACATTTGCACATTCCTGCGTTTCTGGATATACACCATGAACTCTATTATACTGCAGTACCGACATACTCTCAGTATTTTGTCATGTGCGGTCATTCATACCTTGAAGTGAAAACTCTTTGACCTCATTCAGTAAAAAATGCATGTGATTACAGTAGTTAAATTTGTTCTGCTTCACACAAAACATGAATTATTAAATTCATCAATAAAATTTAATGCAGACATATTGTCAAATCTCCGACCAGCTACCAGTGTTGTCCGGTGTCCCTTAGGGTTCAGTCCTAGGACCCGGTCTGTTCCTGGCATTTATCAATGATTTGCCAGAAACTGTCAAAAGTAAAACCAGGTTATTTGTGGATGACACTATAGTCTATTTGACAATTAAAGGACAGACTGACGCTGACAGACTACAGGACGACCTACATAAACTTGAAGTTTGGGAACGGGACTGGGCTATGGAGTTCAACCCAGACAAGTGTTAGGTGCTGAGGATCACCCGTAAAAAGAACCCCACCATCTTTCCATACACCCTTCATAATAAAACTCTCAAATCAGCAGAATCTGCAAAATACCTTGGAGTACCTATCTCTAAAGACCTAAACTGGACACAGCATATAAATAACATCACCTCTAAGGCCAAAAATTCTCTAAGACTCATCCAGAGAAACATCAAAACCCAAAACAGGCAACTCAAAACATCAGCCTATGTTACTTATGTCCGACCGCAATTAGAATACTGTTCCACCATATGGCACCCCTGGCAGAAACATTTAAGTCATAAGATTGAAAGTGTCCAACGAGCTGCGGCCAGAGATGTCTGTAACAATTATAATTTCGACAGTAGTGTAACCCAAATGCTAAATGAACTTGGGTGGCCTTCCCTAGAAAGCCGCAGACTCCAGTCCTCTCTTGTAGTGTTCTATAAAATCCAATACAAACTTGTATATGTTGACCATAACCATCTGACCCCAACTAGAAATCTGAACTTCCTGATCCCCCAGTCCCGTACCCAATATCATCTAAATTCCTACTTCCCTAGAACTCTTAGGTATTGGAATAGCCTTCCATATCAGGTCAAATCCAGTCCCAGCCTAGATGCCTTCAAGGATAGGTTGGCAACAGTCACCTTCTAGTCTATATTAAGAAGTTCTAAATCATGCTAGATTATCATCGTGACATGAATGATGAAGTCATGGAAGACGTCGTCTGCTATTGATATTGATAAAAAAATATGATCTATAAAAATAATTTATGATCTCCGTATACAGTACTACTCAGAAGTATTATTTCCAGATTTTTGTTGCGAATTTAATTAGGCTATTTAAGTTAAGTCTACATTTTCTGTAAATTTTTCTATTTTGTTGAATTGTTAACTTTACCTGTCGGTTTCCAATTTTCCTTTTTGTAGACGCTTTCTTTAACAGTTTAATGCATTTACCTAACACTGATTCAACAACAACAACAACAATTTGAACAAAACGAAAGTAGATTTACATTGCTTGTTTTTAGCTCACCTGACCACGATGCGTCCGTCGTCGTCAACAGTTGTGTTGTTAACACTCTTGCAGTCACAGTTTTGATTGGATCATCATCAAACTTTGTCAGATTGTTTGTCTCAATAAAATACAGGTCAAGTTGGAATATGGGTCATCTCGGGTCAAAAACTAGGTCACAGGAGCTAAAAATAGAAAAATCTTGTAAACACTCAAGTAGCTGCAGTTCTGATCCAAATATTCTGAAAATTGGTCAAGAAGGTTGTTTTGATGACTTCTAGGTTAAGTTCAAATATGCCTTATATGGGTCATCACAGGTCAAAAACAAGGCCACATGAGCTAAAAATAGAAAAATATTGTTGACACTCTATTGGCTGCAGTTCTGATACAAATATACTGGAAATTGGTCAGGAAGGTTGTTTTGATGACTTCTAGTTCAACGTCGAATATGGGTCATCTCCAGTCAGTAACTAGGTCACAGGAGCTAAAAAAAGAAAAATCTTGTTAATACTCTAGTGGCTGCAGTTTTGATCCAAATATCCTGGACATTGGTCAAGAAGGTTGCTTTGACGATTTCTGGGTCAAGTTGGAATATCGGTCATCTTCTGTAAAACAGGAGCTAAAAATAGAAAAATCTTGTTAACACTCTAGTGGCTGCAGTTTTGATCCAAATATTCTGGAAATTAGTCTGCACGTTTGTTTTGATGATTTCTAGTATGTTCGAATATGGGTCACATCGATCAAAAACTAGGTCACACTGCCAACCTTGTTAAAATCTAAAGGTCACATTTTTGACTCATTTGTCATCAAACTTCGTTTGATGGGTCAACCGATCTTGGCCCTCTTGTTTGTCTCTAAACCTATTATTTATGAATGGAATGTCGGAATGTCTCCGCACAACACTCTTTTGGACAAGCCCAAACTGAAATTGACCTGGACTGATAAATGACCTTCTATATAATAGTTGTCCATACAGTATACTTTATTAGAATCAACAAAACAACTAAGTAGATATCTTGACAGTCAAGGTTTAAGTTTATTTAAAGTCATTACTTAAAATATCATATATGATTGTCAATTTGACAGTCAAGGTAAAAAAATTTAAGTTTATTTAAAGTCATTACTTAAAATATCATATATATCATATATAATTGTCAGGGGTGTAGCCAGCTTTTTTCAACTTCTAGGCCCATAAGATAGATCTGGGGGCTTTGCCCCCAGAAGCCCAAAACAAGTTCAGATTAAAAAGAGCAAAATGCGCATTCCAAAGTACTTTCAAGGGGAATTATCAAAACAATGTTTTTAAACTATAAATTTGATAGATGCAAACATTACTGAGGACGGTTAATCATGCATGAGCCTTAAACACTCCTAATACAACCATACAGCTTGAACCCACTACAAACTAAATTGTATTTTGGGGACTTTTGAAAATGTCAATTTCTTGACCAACTTGTAGGCCCGGGCCTACATGGCCTGTCAATTTCTTGACCAACTTGTAGGTCCGGGCCTACATGGCCTAATAGTAGGCACATGTCAATTACAGACATGAAATAATGATGCCCCAAGTCTAATCATTGTGCAACTAAGCTGATGGTTGAAATGATATTAAAGACAACATATTTTATTCTTAACCCGTTCACTGCCATAGGGACGGCTTATGCCGTCCCTGTTATTTTCGGTGTATTTGCCATATGGACCGCTTTTGCTGTTTCTTTAATAATAATAATAATAAATTAATAATAATAAAAATAATAATAAATATAAAGAAAATTATACCATCAACAATAATTATTATTATACTAACAGATTTGGAAACATATATAATTATTGTAATACTAATAACAAATAATAATGATATTAATTAATAATATAGTAATTTCTTAGAAAACACTTTGGCAATTAGGTGATCAATAAAACAATAACCCTCTGGCAGCGAAAGGGTTAAGCATGTTTTTGTAGAATCAACCATGCTATCAGACCAAAACAAGTTTATTTTGTAAATAACTTGTTTCACTGTTATCACTTGTTTTCCTTCCTCGGCCATTAAACTTTTGTTAGCCATAAATTGATAGCTTTGTGAAAAACAATATACTGAACCCATGCATGTAATACCTATTTTATTAGAATATGGCTCTAGTTTTAGGTCACTTTGTTTGAAGACTTCCAGTTTTCATTTCCCATCATTTGACATCATGCCTACCCAAGAGTATAAAGCGAGTGAACAGGTGAAAGTCAAAATAAGTACATTTTGCCATAATTCCTTTCAATCTTAAAATTAACTAGTATGCACAAACATTTAATAACTCAAGTGGCCAAAGGAAATTTTAATAAATATCCGTTGTAATTTACCTTAACATTTAATTCCCAAAAAGATTGGGCAGTTTTTTTTATATTTTACCATTAACATTTTTCAGTATCAACATGACTTAGTCTTATTATAAACTAGAAATGTGTCCATAGGACGCAGGTGCCCCCACACTCCACCGAATGTCAATCTTATGTCTCTAGGTCAAATTTTTTTTTTTTGCTACATGTGCCCAAGTTGAAAACTAAAAATCTTTTATTAAGTAAAGGGCAAATACTACAAATACTGAATAAAGCCACAAGAAAACCCCAAGGTGCATAAGTACACATGCTGACCAACATTCTTGTAAACTTTCAGGCCTACAGGTCATAAACTTTTTGAGTTACGTGCAACACAAGTTAAATAATGTAAATTTTTACTTAGTCAAGGGCAATAACTCTAAAAATACTAAAAAAATCCAAACGAAAATACCCAGGTGCACAACAACACATGCTGATCAACATTCCTGTAAGGTTTCATGACTCTAGGTCAATTACTTTTTGAGTTACGTGCGACACAAGTTGAAAATTGTAAATTTTTACTGAGTCAAGGGCAATAACTCTAAAAATACTAAAAAAATCCACACGAAAATACCCAGATGCACAACTTTACATGCTGATCAACATGCCTGTAAGGTTTCATAACTCTAGGTCAATTACTTTTTGAGCTACGTGCGACACAAAAAGGGAACGGATGGACGTACGAGGGTAAATCTAAATGCCCCCCTATGGTGTGGGCACAATAAGTTCAAAAGTATTACTTTCAGGGTAATGTATCTTGTCACTATGTTACACGAGTTATTTTATTAATATTATTTCAAAAGCTACCCAGATACCTTAACTATGTCTTAGTATACCCAACTTTTGATGATTTTTCTCCTTCAATTAACTTTATCTGCTAAATTAAAGCACAAGATATCCTTTTTTTAACTTTACAGCTAGTTTTTGTTTTTTTTATTGAGTCAAGAATATAGTACAGGCTTTACATTGTTAAGTTATCAACTGCTAGAGAAAATAGTCATTATTTTAACAAACTTCTGCTTCCAGCATGTTTAATTTGAAAGCTAAATTCTTGATCCTTAATGTTGATGATGTAATCACAAAACTAATATACCTTCCGAACACAATCTGAAGATCCAATATCTCACTGAGTTTAAAGAAAAGTGGAAGCATTTTGGATACCATCTAATAAAGAACAAGTCAGCAGTACACAATGTTCATATTTTATTCAATATTGCATTTTACTTAGCATATAACTTCATCATTTCCACCTACATTCACAAACTATAATTTTCATTCCAGTAAAAAGAAAAATCAAAAACATTTCAAATTCTTAAATATATCTTTAAACCAACCATTTTAACTTATAAGTAACATGCAATTTTCTATTGGCAAACCTACACAAAGTTACATGTTTCATATGAACACCTTTTGATGGTTATTAGCATACATTTATCCCTTTTTCACATCTTTAAAGTCCCCATCAGGACTAATCTTTTGTGTAAACTTTAGAAGTATTTAATATGTTATCAATATAAATACCAATAATTTTTAAGTTAAATATCTGATAAAGAAATTGAATTAATAATTGAATTTATAAATTATTGAATTGAATTTTTGTCTGTTATTCATACCAATTTTAATACATTTCAGATGATATCTGTGTCCACCTAACCGGCTATCCTGGATAACTAACCAGTAATGATCATTGTCTCTGCAAGTGAACGACAACTTATCCCACATCTATGAATCAGCAGTGAGAGAGAAATGACCATTAGACTTAATGTCAGAGATCAAATAAATGTCAAACCTCAAATACTCATCAAATAGTAAGTTAACTTTTTAGGATCTGATCATTAATTTATCAACATGTTTTGCTTTTTCTCTTCCTGTCACTCTATACATTGCTTGTAACTTTAACTTTTCTACAAAAAAGCGCAGAAAAGCATTAGCTTGGAACTAACTTCAGTCTAAATAAAAAACTCAGCTAATTTCATGGCAGTAAACTTGAACAGGAACAAACTTACTAAGTTAACTTATTCTCATACAGGGAATATATAAATATGAACATGGATGCATTTAATGCTTCAATACAATTTGATGAATTAATATCTTTGTGGGCAAAATGGTGATAGACTAATAAAATATCATACAATAAAGCATAAACAAGTAGTAATTTTAATGGAAAATGTCACATGAATTATTGTCAACTTCCTTTAACCCTGGCACTTATCTGAAAGTGACTGTCTGATATTGATCAGCACTGGTCGCACTATTCAGTCAGTACTTATTTTGAAATTGTCCCTAAAAATGATGAATGGTTTTGTCCAGCTTAGAAAAAAGACAAGTCCATATAAGATAAATAGCACAGTAAAGGTTAAATCAGTATACAGTTTTTAGATTTAATCATTAGCTATACCTTCCTAAAACACCAATTGTTGCATGTTTTGGTTATTTATATCATTTCAATCAAATTGATTTTAACAATAAACTGGTCATCCAAAAATAAGAAAGAACATGTTTCATTAAAATACAATATTACGTTTAAATCATTACAAATAAGAAACGAAACTAGATAGTGATTGATACAGAGCATAAAACATATGGCTTAAACTAGATCTATTCAGTTTCTATAAACAAGAGTTTCTATAAATCAATCAAAAAAAGCTGTTTTAGCAAATAAATCAATCAAACCAAAAACAAAGCAAAGTACTGGAAGTATTTGTAAACGGATAAAGTAAAAAATTAATTATATTTGTTTGATAAGTAGGCTTTTATATACAAGTATCTATTTTGTAAAAGTTGTATCAGAATTTTTCTCTTGAAAAACTTTCAAGTTGTTTCAATGGTAATTCTGAACATTGAACACACACAAAAAAAACTGATCTGACGTTTAAATGTTATTGTGTAGGAATCAGAAATAATGAGAAGATATTCATTTGATACACTTAGTAGTCAGTTAAGACATAGCTATGAGATGACAATTGCTTTGCCATTGCTTAATGTTGTCTTTTTACATTATAAATGCCATGTATGCAATGTTACATCTGAAAACATGTTTATCTTATATAAAATCAACCAATTATATTTGCACAACAATATGCAGAAAAAAATACACACAAATATCAATTATATCTGGCATACAAAAACAGTAAGCACACATAGTTATAACAGGTACCAAACAGAGAAAAAAAAACAATTGTTTAAATATATATACAACAATTACCAAACTTGAAATTATCTAGCTAAAGGCACCGTGAGATTAACCAATCTTAAAACACACCAGTTATACAGAACAATGGTAAAGAGTTATGGTACACTTTTGCTGCCAACATGTTAGTCTGCCGGCTATTTCACATTACATCTCTCTTATTTTGTTGTCTAATTGATACACATGCATTTTTTTTAACCCTTACACCAGTGACTTTGTACAATGTGAATTTTCCAATTGTATAATCATTTTCTTAACAAAACCAGAATATAAAATAATTATATTTTCATTACAAATTGTAACTTCAAATAAGATTGTTATATTATCTAAATAGTTCATGCTTTAATGAAATTGTCTATTTTCAATTTTCACTTCGAACATTTTACCCCCCAAAAAAATACAAATCCTTAATACTGCCTATGTGGCTTATTTTCTTTATATTGAATAATTAATTTATAAAGTATTAAAGATGAAAACTACAATCATGAAATGATGTGATTTAATGACTTACCTTTATACAGTTTGATTCAAACATTTCAAGATTAATATTTCTTTATACATAGTAGCTCTATTCTTTATACAACATTTTTGGACAACACATTCACCTATTTTTCACATATTCATTTATGACAGAAAATTTTTTATAACTTTTTATATATCTTTACAATATCTTTTTTTTTACTGTTATCAGTAAGACACCTTACAAAATGTTTTCTTAACATTCAATATCCTGCCTTCTCTTTATTACACAAATAATTGATATGTTACCAGGCTGTTCCATGAATTAACCTAACAACAAAAAAAAAATAAACAAATTTTCAAAAATCATCAAAACTGTGTAGCTGTGTTATTAAAATAAAACTTGGCAGTGCAATACAATTCAAAAATTTACAGTCTTTAACAGATACCGTTAACCCAACATGAAATACTGATTTCAAACTGGATTATGTATTTAAAAATATTTACAATTAAATCAAAGATATATGGTATGTACTCAGCCTTTGCTTACAATCATAAGATTTGAAATATACATTTTGTATTATAATCAACATGTCATAACTATGTCCAACAATTTTCTTTTAAATACCAAATCTATCATGTACCTTCAAAAGTCTGTTTCACTAAATAAGACATCGTCAAAAATCTGTTTCATACAATATGACCTAAAGTTCAAGAATGTAGAATTTTAATATATATAAATCTGTCCAATATCCAAACCCAATCCTCCAGTCATATAGTTTCACTCATGTACAAAGTACTTTTGCATCTACATTCATTTCTTACATTAAAAAAAAAAACGAGGAAAAGAAAACAACCCAACTAGCCTCAACAATATTGGGTTGAATTGAGATGTGTGGGAAATCATGCAGCACTTTGCGGTTAAATGCAACACGTTCAACAGTCAACAACAAGTATACAAGAAGATCTGTTTGGCAGAAGCGTTGTCATACTCGGTAACGATCTCGCGCTGTTGAGCCTGCTTTCGTGGCTGTATCTGAATGTGCCTGTAATAATAAACTTTCCTTTGTATTCATATCATTTAAAGCATTCTATCAGATATCTAGAAAACAAACTATCATCTCCATCCTGAAATTTTCAAGAATATTTTATTCAATTCATACAAGACTACAAGTACTTAAATATTCTACTTGCGACACTTTGTTTTGAACAATTTAATTATTTCTTTAGTTTTTAATTATTTGGTTTTTCAAGTCACTTTTTTTTCAATTAATCTTGGTTTTCATTTTCTTCCATCCACAACAAATTAACATAAAGCTGTGTAAAAAAATACTTATTTACATCTACTAGTACTTCCTTTAGTAATGTTACATACCTGAAATCCTATGAATATCTTTTGAGGTATTTTAAGCCTTTCTTTTAATTTTTTTCTGAAATCAAACAATTTAAGTACATGACACTTAAAAGCATACTAAGTGAAAATTTAGGATGTTTTATGAATAAATTCAATCAAATCGTATTACTGAGAACATTTCACATACACATCAATTGGATGTGACCATTATACACTATGTATGACAATATTAGTGTTTATTTAATTTTACCCATGAGATATGGTGCTATATCAGTCAAATATATGTCATATTTTAAAAAAAATAAATATGAACAAGGCAGTCTGAAGGACAGCTAAATCCCCTTCCGCAGAGAACATGATTGTGTACTTCTTGACCTTTTACCAACCATGACCTTGATGTTGTTTCATGCATATCATAAGCACATAGTCTCACGATGGTGATAACTTGTGCCAAGTTATTTAAAATCTTCCATAAATAAAAAAGTAATGGAGAACATATAACCTTGACCCTGGGGTTATTTAAAAGTTATGGAGGGGACATGAAACATAGACTTTTATAAATTTGACCTTAAAGTGTGACCTTGACCTTGGGGGAAGCAACTCAATTTTTGTGCTCTGCACATGTTCTTATGATGGTGATCAATTGTTTCAAGTTATATTTTAAAAATTTCAGTGGTTAAAATTTATGGAGCAGACACGAAATGCAGACTTTTTAACATTGACCTTGACCTTTTGGACAACAACCCAATTATTGCGCTCTGCACATCGTCTCATTATGGTGATCACTTGTGCCAAAATATTTCAAAATTTTTTCAGCAGTTAAAAGTTATGGAGCGGACACGAAATGTAGACTTTTTATTATGAAATGAAGACTTTTTAACGTTTAACCTTTAAGTGTGACCTTGACCTTCGAGGTAGCAACCTAATTCTTGCGCTCTGCACATTCTGCACACCGTCTTATTATGGTGATCACCTGTTCAAGTTATTTCAAAAACTTTTCAGCGGTTAAAAAGTAATGGAGCGGACACGAAATGTAGACTTTTTATTATGAAATGAAGACTTTTTAATGTTTGACCTTTAAGTGTGACCTTGACCTTGGGGGTAGCAACCCAATTTCTTGCGCTCTGCACATCGTCTCATTATCGTGATCACTTTTGCCAAGTTATTTCAAAAACTTTTCAGTTTAAAAGTTATAGAGCGGACACAAAAGTGTTACCAACGGACAGACGGACGGAAGTACTTACAAAATGGTACTTATGTGACTTTTCCTTTGATCTTTTTGGCCATTTTTAGTCACACAAGGCTTAAAAAAAGACAATTGCTGTACAATTGCATTCGTGTAGCAAGCAAGGGATTCATAACCATTTTTCTTTGATAATGAAATTAAATAACAAGAGCACCGCTAGGCGGAGCATTATATGCCCGAAAGTGTTTTTTTTTATATATTAAGGATGAAGCATTTGTAAGACATTACATAAATTAAATAAAGTATTACCTCCTTCCAATAGCAATCCTCCTATAAAGTTTGAATATTGTGGGCCAAATAGAAATTAAGTTATGCTCCGGAAACTGTTTTCAGTTTTAAAGTAATAGTGACCTTGACCTTTGACCTTGTGACCCCAAAATCAATAGGGGTATTCTACCCAATATGGACAATCATCCTATGAAGTTTGAATCTTGTGGGCCAAATAGATATTAAGTTATGCTCCGGAAACTGTTTTCAGTTTTAAAGTAATAGCGACCTTGACCTTTGACCTTGTGACCCAAAAGTCAATAGGGGTCTCCTAGCCAATATGGACATTCATCCTGTGAAGTTTGAACACTGTGGGTCACATGGTACTTAAATTATGCCCCGGAAACTGTTTTCAGTTTTGAGGTTATAGTGACCTTGACCTTTGACCTTGTGACCCCAAAATCAATAGGGGTCTTCTACCCAATATGGACAATCATCCTATGAAGTTTGAACACTGTGGGCCAAATGGAACTTAAATTATGCTCCGGAAACTGTTTTCAGTTTTAAGGTGATAGTGACCTTGACCTTTGACCTTGTGACCCCAAAATCAATAGGGGTCTTCTACCCAATATGGACAATCATCCTATGAAGTTTTAATGTTGCGGGCCAAATGAAACTTAAGTTATGCTCCGGAAACTGTTTTCAGTTTTAAGGTGATAGTGACCTTGACCTTTGACCTTGTGACCCCAAAATCAATAGGGGTCTTCTACCCAATATGGGCAATCATCCTATGAAGTTTGAATGTTGTGGGCCAAATGGAACTTAAGTTATGCTCCGGAAACCAAATTGCTAACGGACGGACGGACGGACGGACGGACAGACGGACGGACGGACGCCTGCCAGGGGGTATAACATAATATGCCCGAAATTCTTTCGGGCATATAAAAAGGTTGTTTTTTCGTGAAATATGGAATATATTTTAACTCAACATGATAAAATGCCACACATTTTCACTCGCCGTCCTGGCTCGTAAAAATATGTGGCATTTTATCATGTTTTGTGAAAATATATTCCATATTTCACGAAAAAATATCCTCTTTCTATATATTTTTATATAAATCTATTTTTTCAATAAGCACATTGCTGCTTGAACCTTCAGCATAATAAACTGTTCAAAGAATGACACAAGCCAATAGTGATATTTCTATATAATACTTCAATGACCTGGTCAGCACATGTTTTTAAAATGATTCTATTCACATTAATACTAAAAGTAATCATCAACAGTTCACTAACTAAAACACAATAATGAATAGATGTTATTGCTGTACTTGAATAAATTGATACAAATCATTGACTTATTATGACTTAGTTAACAAATTAAAATGAAATGTTAAGTTATTAGAACACATACCCTATTAGTACTGTGGCATCGCCCCTTCTAGCATCCCGAGTCCACAGACCAAGTTTATCTCCCTTGTTTCTGATATTAATTGTTGCACCACATATATCATCAGTTAAATCGTCAAATGCTTCTCCTATTAAACACAATAACTGAAACACACAAATATAATGCAATATTAGACAGTCACACCAAGAATACATACTGGCTATTATCAGCGGTTTACTAATCAATGCAACCAACTGTCATTCTACATGGCCTTACGGCATGAAACCAATGAGTTTATGCTTGATTTAAGTGCCTTAGTTTATGCTTGATTTAAGTGCCCAAAATGGGGGTGTCCGTGGCTGAGTGGTTAAGATTGTTGACTTCCAACGACTAGCCCCTCACCACTTGGGGTTCAAATCCAAACAGGGACTTTGGATTCTTTCATGTGAGGAAGCTATCCAGTTAGCTGACGGAACGCCGACGGTTCTACTCAGGTGTCCTTTCATGCCCGAGGTCTTCCTCCACAAGTAAAACTAAACAGTTGCCATATGACCTATACTGTTTATTTCTATCATTTTGAATTAAATAAAATATAATAAACCCTTACTGGATATTGCCATTTACTAGAACATTCAATTAATTCTGTACTTACAGTTTCTAACCAAAAGTTGTCTAATTCTGTTTGTCGTTGATTTTTGTTGAGATTAACTAACCATCTACCACCATTTTTATTAGATGCATCTTCCCACATAGGTTGTATACCATCCTGATATATATCAAACAAAAACATATTAATGCTACATTCATTTCCCTTAAATTAATGTTCAGGAAAAACACTTGACTATTTTACGGAACAAAATATAAACAATTTGACCATGAGACATTAACTTAATAATCACTTGTCCTGACATGTATTGTCAATTGTGTTGCTGATTTTCTTTTATGAACTTGTGGCATTTGTGGTGTAATTTTCTTGTGATTCTGATAAATCACACTTTTTTCCAGATTTTTTCCTTTGTCCATGTCAATTCTCGGGATATCAAGATGAAAATTTAAAGTTAGTTAGCTAACAGTATAGAGCCTTGGTCAGCTAACAGTATAGTCTAGTCATACCCCACGAATGCGGACACTGACCTATCTCTATACTGGTGGCAAAGGTTTACCACTTTCAGTTCCAGCAGGTTAAGGCAGAAAATAACTGAAAAAATCATTAAGAAATTACTTCAGCTGCATTATGTTTTTTATTGCACCTCAAAACATTTATTTTCGATTTCTTGTCTCTTTCACAACAATGTAATAATTTAGCCCTGACATATTTTAGACTTGAACAAGATTGCTTAACTTTGTGAAACAAGCAATTATCATAGTATTTGAAAGCAATCCATAAGTCCCCTACCGGTTAATAAGAAAAATTCAAAGTTTAAGGAGGAGATAATTCTGGAAATATGGATGCTAGATAAATAAATCTTGTCATATTATTAAGATGTGGTAGTTTGAAGTAAATCATTTAAGTAATGAAGAAGTTGGAGTAAAATATAAGTTCAAAGGGGACATAATTCTGGAAATAGTCTTGCCAGAGTATTGAACCTTCTCACAAATGATTTGAGTGATAATAAGAAACATATATATGAAGTTTGAAGAAGATACATTAAGAAATAAAGTTGCTGAAAAAAAGAAAATTCTAAGTTCAAGAGAGGCAATTCTGATAATTTTTGTGCTAGGGTTGTAAACCTTGTCACATATGATGTGGTTGATGACCAGAAACTTATATTTGAAGTTTGAAATAAATACCTCAAGAAATAAAGAAATTATAGCGGAAAAGCCTAAAAACTAGAATCAGAAATCTTGACAAGGTTGCGGACGTTTGTTAAGTAATACTCTCTATAGTCAAGATTAAAATGATCTGTATAATTTCCATACTGCCTGGCATCTATCCATATTTTAAGTTTCATAAAAATTTTCAGCTCTCTTTGACTAATCACATATATTGTTTTATTTGCCATGTTTTAAGCCTATTTGTTGCCATGGCAACCAATTTTTTTCAACATAAGAAGAAAAGAAAAAGACATACATAATCTCCAGACTGCCATCTACCCTTATTTCAAGTTTCATACAAATATTTTAATTACTTTTTGCATTATCACTAGATCCAGTTTATATGTTAAATTTGCCATATTTTCAGTCTATTTGTTGCCATAGCAACCATAATTTTCAACATAGGAAGAAAAGAAAAAGATGTGCATAATCTCCATACTGCCATCTATCCATATATCAAGTTTCATAAAAATATTTTAAGTATTTTTTGCGTTATCGCTGGATCCACTTTTGTGGACAGACAGACGGACTGTCCGCACTTACAGGACAGTAATTATGTGGCTAGAGGGACAATAGGTAACTGTTCTTTCTCTTTGATGTCATTCTGTCTGTAATGCTTTTATGTGGCTATTTTCTTTTGTGTGGCTAATACCCTGGTCACATATTCACGGAATATGCCCACGGAAGAGACACAGATTAATTCCGGCATTGTCCGTAGCTACCCGTACTGGTCAGTAGCTCTCCGTATTGTAACCGTAATCAATCGTAGTAGTCCTTGTATATCCGTAGCGATCCTTGACCATTTTTGAACATGCACAAAAGTTTGCTACAGAAAAATCACCCGTAGAGTATCCCTGCTAGTTCGTATTAAACCGTACTGATACGTACTGGTCCATACGAAAACCGTACTAGTCTGTACTGATTCGTAGTCTACCAACTTGTCAAGGATTTCCACGGTTTGGTATGGAGAACTACGTATAAGCTAGTTTTAATACGGCATTGTCATGGAAAGCCACCATCGTAATACGTTGTATTACGGAGAGGCAGGGATAAGCACAGTCTTATACGGTTTTATATTGCATTTCAACACGAAACAGTACGGAATGGTATGGTCCACCACTGTTTAGTATGGATAAATTATGTATCATGTACTTTTTCAATTGTATAAATACTACCTTCTTGTTCAAAACAGACATTTTTGAAGGAACATTCAATAAATGATAATTGCCATTTACTGGCTGCAACTTTATATTGAAATGGCTCAGAATGCTGATGCAGTGGTCCAGCTGCTTGATGACATGCATAGAGGTGAAATATATTAATATCGTACCACAATTCATAAGTAATAGAATACATTTAATGTTACATATTTTAAAAACATTGGATCGTGAAATTGAGTAAATATGTACATAAAACGAAGTGTCTCATAAGCCTCGGACGCTGGCCCTTGCATGAGTGATAATAAGATTAATTAACAAGCTTTTTACATATTTTTAAAACATAAACATTCACGATAATTAATGTAATTGTAAACTGAACAGCAAATTTTAAAATTAAAAGATCAACATTTTTCATTAATGATTACTAGTCCATATCTAATCAGGTAAGAGAAGACAGACGAGATGGTGGACTAGAGATGGGCTTTTAGGAAGACCCCTTCATGTTTAGTATGAGGCTCTCATGGCCGAACATGTTGAGGATCCAGCATCCTTCAAGAAATTCACTTTAATCGGACCTGATATGTTTCGGGTGTCCGACGCGATGAGGCCGAATCCTCTCCGCCAAAATAATTGAACTTTGCAATTTTTTGTTTTCTAGGTTTTCTTTTCTTGTGATGCATTTTGAAAATGAGCATGCAAGAGGTTGTGGACGAATAAAATAGGTCCGTATCGATTCGTGGCAATTTGTTCTTCTCCGTACTTATCCGTATCAGACCGTACTTATTCGTACTAACCCGTGCTTATAACGTAGTAGACCGTAGTGCGTCCTGATTTGTGTCGCTCTGTATCAAACCGTGTCGGTCTGTAGCAATCCGTGTCTCTCCTTGGGCTTTTGGTGGTAAATCCGTCGGACTCCGTACTCATATCGTTGTGTGTCCGCATTGGAACCGTAGCGGACTACGGAATTTCACATTTCCGTAGTAATCCGTGAACAATTAGACCGTAGCTCTTCCGTGGCATTATCCGTGAATATGTGACAGGGGCATAAAAAGAACAATAGAGAGAACATTAGAGTAGCCAAATAATAACTGTCCTGTGAGAACAGACAGACAGACTGACAGACAGACGGAGGGTAAACCTAAAGTCCCCTCAGGTAAACCGGTAGGGGACTAAAAATGCTATACAACATTAATACAAAACTTTATAGTAGAAATAGAAGTAGTGCATCTATACAATTGTAATTTGAACTTTGCCATAATGCAGTAGGGTCTAGTGAATATATAGTATAATAATTGATTGATAGATTGATTTTCTTTAGACTGGGCTGTCAAGGATAACCTACAAAAGTGCAAGCACTTATTTCCAGTAGGGTCCTTACCTCATCAGACTCTAGAGACAGCTATGAGATACAAGGGAATCCGGGAACCAGTCCCTAGCTCTTATTGAAAAGATCCCTTGGTTCTTTTACATGCCAAGTGTATAGCACTGATACATGGGAGGATTTCCTGGGTTTCTTACCAGTAAACCTCTAGGTAGGTTGGAAACACTGAAAGTGTCTCTGAAAAATCCCGAGAATGTTACCCAGGATTGAACCCGGAACCTCAGGAGTGACAGTCAGTGGTCTAACCAACTGAGCTATCACGCCACCTATAATCAAAAATAAAAAGTATTTTTACTTGATAAAAATTTAGACATTTACATAGCTGTATTAAACTTTTAAATTCAGTTACAGTTAATGCATCACAGATTGCGGTGGCATGAAAAGTTTACAAACCTTAAATAATGAATAATCACATCCTGACGGTAATCTACTGGCTTTTTGTATGTGGTTATATAATCTGAAAAAAAGCATATCAAATCTTAAGTAAGAAACTGTCTCCAACCAAATTAATGACGAAGTTGAAATTAGATATCTAATTCATAATTAATAATGAATTATTAGAGACTGTCAATTCATAAAATTATCGAATAATGAAGTAATAGTATAGAAAGTATTAAAAAATAACTTTTTAAGTTGGACCTGATAACAGGACCATCTAGCAATCACTAAATAATGCCACTTTTGCACTACCTTACTGATGTTGATAATGGTTGATATGGTTTAGACTGATTCAAAGCATGCTAGCCAATTAAACTTCCTGTGTAGTGTACATTGTCCTCAGACAAGCTACATATATATAACACATGGAGTTATTTCACTCTCTTTTATTTTTCATTTATATTGATTTATTTACTTTTATTTAACCTGCACTAAATTTACTTCAAGCATCTATCTAGGGTAAGAATTTAATTCTTAGAAGAAAAGTAAAGGGGGTGTTTGAACTACTGGCAGCATATGGTAACTTTATCTTACATAAATTATGAAATCATCAAGATATACAACAGGAAATTAAAATTAGAAAAGGTCATAGATTACCCCCAAAAATCTTCCACTGTATCAAATGCTGTGATAAGTTTGAGATTTGCTGTCCATTCCTTGCTTTTATCATTTTTAAAGAACCACATTGCCCATTTGTTTTGAAGTGGATGTTTGATCAACATATCAGGCGAGACAACCTGTTGGTCTTCCTGCTCTCCATCATGATCCTATTAAAAAATAAAAATGTTCAATCAAATTTAGTTTGTCTTTAATTATGAAAGCCATTTAAACATTAAATACAACTTTGATGATTTTTTAAATCCTGATGAAGACATGTGAGAGTCACACTATTTTTAGCTAAAGACATTTTTAATCAGTACGGGCATGCAAGATGTTTCTATACAAGCAATGTATAAACGCTTGATTTTTACTTACTTTCATTATCGGTATATGAGAACACAGACATGTGAACTGGATAAGCTTGAGATGAATGGTCTCTTCAACAGTAATAAATGAAACAGAGGACTCATTCTGGAGGGAAATTTTATTATAATTTGTTTACTTATTTTAATTTTATTTATCCATATATTTAAGAAGACACATGAAAGACATTTTGTGTTGACCCCCCATATTGGAAAATCCCGGTCACACTGTGATGTCACTCAAAAACAATAACACGAAATTAGTCTGAACTAATTTTTTTCTGTTGTGATTTAAGGCACTGACAGATACAGGCATTAAAAATTTCGTCTAAAAAATTTGGTTTCTGTAATCACCGCTATGCATAGTACACACCAATATGCTGTTTACACAATTTTTACATGGGAAGGAAAATACACATTTGTGGTAGGATTATGATTATTTGTAACATCTTACATGGGAAGTTTGAATGATTGTGCATGTTTATTGTTTTTCATTTTGCTATGGACTTTCAAATAGATATCTTTAGACGTTAAAGCGGATTTGACCAATGTAAAAAATAGCTTTAAATCCGCGGTTACGTCTAAATATTTGGACTACTTTAAGTTCCGACTTACAGTCAACCCTGCCCCAAAATCAGTCAACCTGGCCCCAAAATTGGTCAATCTGGCCCCACATTATTTTTATTTGGTCAATGCGGCCCCAAAATTGAATTTCAGAGAATATTTTATTAAATTAAATAATTATGTTTTAATAGACGATATTTTGCTTCTCTCATGTTCCCTTTTGTCTATAAATGATATATTTATTACACACATTAAAAAAAGATTTTCAAAAAATGTATAAATAATTTCATATTTACAAAAAATGTACCAATAAATAAAACTTTACCCAATGAAGATTATGAACCATATAATAAAGTTATTGAAAACATCATTAGGTTATAATTTGTCTGTAATTTAATTGCCCCAGTTAAGGCTTTTATACATAATAGTGATAATGAATGACAGTGTTTTTTTCCCACTTTTGGGGGAAGGCAGGGTTGTCATTAAGAGGCGGCAGGAGGCCAAAATGCCTGTCTCAAATGCATTATGGGCCGCCTCAAAATTAAGAAAACACTCTTTGTTATGCATGATAAAGACAGAAATGACCGCCTCAAGTTCAAAACAAACCTTCTGCAAAAAATGTTAATGACAACCCTGGGAAGGGGGTCGGTGCCCTTTGGAGGGGGAAAAATGCAATAGGAGGGGGAATTTTATTTGTTTACTTATTTTATATTGTTTTCTTTGTGGTAGAAAAGGAGAGCAACTTTTGCAACACAAGTTTAAAATACATCTCTTTTTCTTAATATACGGATCTAAAATACTGATGTGTCGCATGTTAAATTTGTTGGGACGCCGGGAGTAGCTCCCCTTACCTTCCAGAGAACGATTTGTAAACAACCTTGCTTAACAGTAACTCTTACACTTACAGGCATAAAAATAAAAAAAAATTGGCAGTTAGTTGCAAAAAAAATGATATTCATTGCAGGCAAATTCAGGCTGCAATATATGGGGAAATTTAGGCTTTGAGGGGGGAAAAAACATACTATTTTGAGGGGGGAATGGGGCAGAATTTCGCCGAATATTTTGGTGAAAAAAAACTGAATGATTATATAAACATCAATAATTATGTGTGAACGTATGCATTTATTCAAATGTGATGAACAAATAAGTAAGAGCAATCAATAAACAAAGAAATATTAATTGTGAAAAAACCTTGGTCTATTTCATGTCTATTATTATGCTAGAAACGTTGTTATAATGTTTAAAGCAAATAAACTGTATTGTATTGTATTTGATGTAAATTCGAAAATATATTTTCATAAACATGAACATGCTTTAACTTATGATGTCTATTTTGGTACTGTTACAATACTAGTAAATCAAGAGAAAAAATAATGAAATCATTTTTTTTTAATAACTAATTTTGGAAACTTTTTAGGACTTACTCCATGGATTTATATTACATCTGTGCTTACTCTATGTGTTGTGTTTTTCCACATGTACCTCTACAAATAGTCCTATAAATATGACGTCGCTTTGAGATATTTTTGCTTCTGGGCAAAGCAACGTCATATCGAAATTGCTCAAAAACCCATAGCATGTTCCGCCAGAAAATCGGGCGGAACGAAAAACAATAAAGACAGCGTGTATTTACATAAGTTTTGACCTATTTATGAACAAAACTAAAAAATAAATACCTTTTGTCAAAATAATTAAACTGTCACATCCGAAAAATCATGATTAAATCCTCTCATGTATTTCAATTCTTTTTACAGCCGATAAACAAATGGCGGCCATAAAGTGCGCGAAATCTGATTGGCTAATTCAAATGCAAGCGTTTAACTGAGTCAGAACAATCTAACGGAATATTTTTTAACGAAATAATTGCCCATGCACCGTCAGTGTGTTCGAATATATTTTTCCGTTCAAAAATTTTAATCAATCTGTAAAGCACCTTGCTTAACCAGTATGGCTGATAGACAAAAATAGATTGATGTTTATATTTTATTTTAAATTGATAAGTACATTGTTTGAGAGTTATTGTGTATGATTGAGCATGAAATTGAAAGAAAAGAAGATAAGCTTTTGAATAAAGCTTGAAAGGCAAGACAATACTGGGGTCCTACATATTTACCGGACAATCAGTTTACCGGACAAAAGCTATTACTCCTGAATAGTGCTTTATTTTTTGCTTCGATTCAAAAATCATACATTCTGAATTGTACACACACTTTCTATTTCAAAGTAAATAACAACAAAACCACTCTCAGGTAAATATTGTTGATTCAGTTCTTTATCTTCTAACATGCCCTTTTGTTTACTAGTTATTTCATGACCTGCTCATGCGGGGGAATAATCTGTTCTGCGCAGGACCGAATATGGAGACCCTTAATGTTTTTTTTGTTTTGTTTTTTTGATAGGTTTTACTTTTACTTCTTTTCAACGTTACCTCGAGAGACAATCGTAACATATTTTAATGACAAAAGTAATTTTAAATTAAATCTAAATAGTATCTCGTTGTCTTTTACAAAGAAGTGCAAATTAGAAAAAAAACATATAGGCTAAGGAAACGGGTAACGCCCTACATGAAATGTAAATCAAATAGGCTTTATGTATATGGCTTTTGTAACATTCTACATGATAACCAAAAGGAAACTGTACGACAAAGAACAGAGGAGCAATTCCATTTAAATATTAAAATGTTTCATACGTTTAAGGATCATGAAGGATCATTACGTTAATTGGGTTAATAGTGTTAATTTCAACAACATCCTATATATATTCTATATATTGGCCTCTTCATAACAGGCATGGCTGCTGTGTCTATTTCTAGTGACATACTGGGTTTTTCAAATATCTTATATAACATTGCCTTTCCTTGCTGGTTATTTAAAGATTAATTTCAATCCACGACTTCAAATAATTTTGAAACACCATGTCCGGTAAATTGAGTTGTTTATACGATTTTTTTCCTCTTACAATGCCCTTCTTTAAAGACACATTTCTACGGTCAAATGTTTAATTTCATGTTTGATAAAGGAATGTTTACGTGCATTAAGAACCCAAAATTATTTATGTAAAATTCTATTCTTTTTTATTATTTTAAATAAAAGTTACAGATATAAAACTTCATATTTTGTCCGGTAATATGTAGGCCCCCAGTATACATTTTTTGAATTTTTTATGATGCTATGCGTTTTTGAGCAATAACTATTAGACGTCAGGCTTGACCGACATAAACTATAACAAGCCTGTAACGTCTAATATATTGGACTATTCTACAAAGAGCTGTGTGCAACACCTTATGAAAACTGTGTCTACAGGTATAAACCCGAAATTGAGAGAAGAGAGAAACGTTTGAATATTATTAATGTAGCACTTCTTTTTCACTTTTTCTTTCTCTCTTTTTTCTATTCAGGAAATTATGTGAATAATTATCGAGATAAACAGCACACGAGAATATATTTATTCAAAGGTTAAAAAATTAGTAATAAAAATAGGGCCGCGTTGACCAGATATCAGATTGAATTGGGGCCGATCGACTAATTTGGGGCCGGATCAACTAATTTGGGGCCGGATTCACTTGAGGCCGGGTTGACTTGTACCGTAAGTTCCATATTGCCATTGATCACCTCTTTTCTGCAATATAATATTTATTTCAATCTCTCTTGCCGAGTTGACACGTATTACTTTCTAGTTGATTCAATGAACAGATTCAAGTGTCTGAAAGCATATACTATATCTACCTGCAAAAACTTAAGTTCTAATAAAATCCAAGGTAAACTAAACAAAAAAAAACACACCACGATTTCCGATTGTGATATTTTTGGCCAAGTAAACTTGCTTTTATTTCGCATCCATTCCAATTATGTACAGAACATGTTTAATAAAAGAAACACTTACTCCTGCAATAAACAATATCTTAATTTTCTGAAAATGAGATAAGAGCCTAAAGAGGAGATGTGGTGGTGATCATGACGTGTGGTGTCCCAAGGCAGCATATGACATGTGACTATTGTATAAATCTATTAAAAAGATCATAATTCCGTAGTTTAAAATGGTGCGGCTATATAATTAGGTCAGACAAACATAAACGTTTACCTCCTTTAAATCCGGTTCACCCGATGCCATGTCTGTTTGAGAAGTTAGAAATCCAATATGGTTTGAGGTCACGTGAATTACCGGCGTTTAAAAACGAGGCTAATCAGAAAGAAGGGTTAGGCGTAATGTGGCATTAAAAACCAAAAAGTATTGTCTGATTTGCTGCATTTAAAAAACTTAACACGCACACTCTTAAGATATAATTATATTTTCTTTATCTGAATAAGTTTATGATGAAAATTTAAAGGCCTAGATTTTTAATTTTTTATTAATTAACCTACCCAATCAACATTATTCTAGGGTCTTTTAAGAAGAAAGGTCCTGATTTCAGCCGTATCATACTATAAGTGACGTATAAACAATACAAAAGATAAAAATGTATCTTCCTTACTGCCCTCTACCCATAATCATCATCATCATCATCATTAAATAACGTGTGTACAGACAATAAGTCTCAACAATCAAGAAAATTAGCATGAATCTGGACCACACAATCAAGAAAATTAGCATTAATCGGGAGGCATGCTGCTTTAAATTGTATACATTCTAGATAAAATAGTTTGTACTTTACTTACATTATAAACAGTATAAATTTTTCTAATTAATTATTCCCCAGAAATTGTTTTTATTTTTTAGAAGACAATTAAGGAGCGTGTTTTTTGACTCCAATATTTATTCAATTGTAATTTCTGCTGAAAGTTACTCAATTCATTTGAACTACACATACTTCCAAAAAAGAAGATATATGTAAGCTTGCGTCTCAATTTACATTATTTTTATATCATTGATTTTGTTATGTAACACTTTGAAAAAAGACTCATTTTCAGTTTAAAAATAACTGCTAATCACTTGCTGTGATATACGCCCTAGCTATTTATAGTAAAACTTGTTTCTTTTGTTCCATAAATGTTTTCCTATTTAATAAATTTTGTTACATTCTGGTATTGTTCAGATTTAAAATAATAATTAGCCTATTTTCAATAGATATGTCCAACAAAATTTAAAATTTCGTATATTCATATAAGCAATTAAAAGTTTGTAAGACCTGAACTAAATTATACATAATTTTATGCGCTGACAGTATACAAATTCTGCAATAAAGATTCTTATTTCATTTTTGTTGCATTGAAAAATATTTTCGTTATGATAAAGATATGGTTGTTTATTGGACTATTAAAATTGTTTCAAGACAACAACCACATATAACAAAGGTCCTGGAAACAGAAACTTCTCCAAAAGTTTTGTATAAAATATATAACAAAAGTAAAATAATATTTGATCAGATAATAAGATAAAAATAATTTTTATATGATGATTTGCAAAGATCTCTCCAATGAAGTAAAATAACTAAATAAACTTTAACAATGGGAGGGTTTCTAGATAATCCAGCAGAGTTATCTCTGCAGAGCCCCTGACAAATAAGAGGTATACACCTGTATGCTGGCTATCTCTGTGTACAGCTGATTAACATTAAATTTCAATGGGAGAATGCAGAGTATGTAATCAACTGACCTGATCTAATAAGCTTATAAAGATTTATATTGCAAAGTAAATTGATTAACACTGCAGTCTTAGAAATGGTTAATTACTGTTGTGTAACTTGTGTTTCACTTTGTAATGGGTTTGGAGGGTTTCATTTTCTGAATGACAAAGGATTAAAGAATAATTGGAGAGTAGCAGTAAAGAAGAGTGTGCATGGTAATAAAATGAAGTTATGGTCACCATGGTTGTTTATTGGACTATTAAAATTGTTTCAAGACAACAACCACATATAACAAAGGTCCTGGAAACAGAAACTTCTCCAAAAGTTTTGTATAAAATATATAACAAAAGTAAAATAATATTTGATAATAAGATAAAAATAATTTTTATATGATGATTTGCAAAGATCTCTCCAATGAAATAAAATAACTAAATAAACTTTAACAATGGGAGGGTTTCTAGATAATCCAGCAGAGTTATCTCTGCAGAGCCCCTGACAAATAAGAGGTATACACCTGTATGCTGGCTATCTCTGTGTACAGCTGATTAACATTAAATTTCAATGGGAGAATGCAGAGTATGTAATCAACTGACCTGATCTAATAAGCTTAAAAGATTTATTTGCAAAGAAAATTTGTTTAACCCACTGCATCTTAGTTTTTGGTTAATTACTTTGTGAAATTTGGTTTTTCATTTTGAAAATGGTTTGGGGGTTTCTTTTCTAAAATGAAAAAAAGGTTTAAAAGAAAAAATTGGGGAGAGTAAGTAAAAAAGAGTTTTTGGCAGGGTTTAATAAAAGTTTTTAAAGGCCCACCTTTTCATTATTCAAAATTTTTTCAAAAAAAAAATTGTTGACAAATTTTGTTTTGGATTGTAAAAAAATTTTAAAAAAAATCCGAAAACAAAGAAGGGAAATATCTGAATCGAAAAAAATCTTAGTTGTACCTCAAAAAAAATAAAATTTTAAAAATGATTGACACACACATTCTCTGATTAGTCACGTTTTTAATGCACAAAATTTTATACATTTTCCTTAATACAGTAATAAAGTAAAGTTAAATTGAGTTTACTTGTCTTAAATCAGAGGACCCCTTATGGTCTTAAATATTTCTCATAGAACATTTAAATTTGGGTACTTAAACTACCTTTCACAATAATCATTTGTCCAAGTTCAAACTTTTTGAATCATCATGTTCCTTGAAAATGTCATGAACGATGAAAGTGGAATACTTTCTTTTACGATATACAATTTTTGTCTTTTGAATCTGATAGTGAATAGTTTCTGGTTTGTCTCAAAAAATGTTATTCCTGTGGAGACATTTCCAAGAAAGGAAATAATTTTAAGGTTTTGAACATGTCTCTCCCACTGTATGGACATATATTTTATTAATCGTAGTGTCACTGACGACACACAGGTGTGGCAGGGCTAAATAATTTTTTGATTCCAACCCGTTGCACTGGGAGCCCCCCCTTTTCAGCTTCGAATTCTTACCCCGTGCCGGTTTACACCTTTTGCCATGTATTTTACGTTTACTATGAAAGATTCAAAAAGGTCATGAAAGATTTGGCTTAATTTGTTATTTCCCCCAAAGCTGTAAAACTTGAAAAATTTTTTAAATCGGGAGCAGTAACTCTAAAAGAGACTTTGGCTACCCCATGGGGGTTTGTCAGATTCTTTCGGGTGCCCAAATCTATTGTACAAACTTTAAAGGGTAATGTGGGGGGGTTTGTCTACCCATTTTTCCAGAAAGGGGTGGGGGAAAGGGTCCCTATAAACCCACTCCCAGTTTTGTATATCTTTTGCCTCTTTAGTGGGGGAGGGCAAGTTTTTGGGAAATTTTAATAAAAACCCTTTTATTAAAAAACTGTTTCCCACATGATCTGTTTTTAGTTTGCGAAATTTCCCTAAAAGGAAAGGGGGTTTTGGCCCTGAAATTCATTTGTTTGTTGTTTCCTGGCCAGTTCCTCTCTGTTCTTTTGTTGTGGAAATGTTTCTCCAGTATTTCCCAATACATCGTCCTTTGCATATTGGGGTTTACACAACAATAAAGCCAAATAAATTTCAGCCAATAGAGAAGCAATTGATCGCACTGTACCATAGCGTCTCATCAATATCCTAAAAAGAACAGAAGAGATATAACGGATATTTTTTAAAACCATTCACCTAATATTTCTTAATAAGAAGTTTGAAGCGAGTAGCTAAGATAAGATAAACATTACGCCTCATTGACTCTGAAAACCTAATCCAGTAAAGAAAACAAAGACATTAAAGAAAGACGAGATGAATAAAAATATAGAACAAACCGTAACTTCACTTTCCAGTGTGATCATAAATATTTCTAGAAAACCACATAAGAGGATCATATAGATGACACAGAACACAATTTTAAAGTTTTAAATTGAAAAAAAAAAAAAAAAAAAAAAAAGTAAACCGCTAAAAAAGGCAAAAGGGGGCGTGGGGGAAAGTTTGTTTTTAAATCTTTAAAATCCCTAAAATTTAAAACAAAAAAAATAAAACCCAAAAGTCTGAAAATTCTTATTAATTTTTTTTTGGTAACCCTTCCGGGGGAAAATATTTTTTTCAAGAATTTTATCCTTTTAAAATTAAAAGTAAGGCTTTAATCTTTTCTGTTTGTACAGCAACGGCCCCTTTTTTGTAAAGCCTTATATCGGAAAAGGGAAATGTTCTTTTCTGGGGCCCAAATGTATTTGAAATACCTTACAGTTTTTGGGAAAAAAAATTTCGGTTCAAAAACTGAAATTGCAACTCTACCAGCCCATGCCCAAAAGGGCTCGGTTAGAGAATGGGTTCTCCAAAAAAGTTTAAATTTCTGTCAAAACCCCTCCAACCCTGTAAAAATTTATGAAAAAAAATTTTTTTAAAAATTTAAAATAAAAACAAATTTTGAAAAAAAATCTATATAAATTAATTTTTTTGGGGGGAAAATCAAAAAATTTTTAAAAAATTAATCCCAAAAAAAATAATAATCAAAAAACTTTTATAATTAAAAATTAAAAATTCTACTTAAAATAAAAATTAAAAGAAATTTGTAAATGAATTTAAAAAAAATTTTAAAAAAGTAAAAAAAAACAAAAAAAATTTGTTTAAATTTTCTTCAAAAAAATTTTTCATATTTTGTTAAAAATTTATAATCAAGCTAAAAACTAAGAAAAATTTTAGCTTAAAAATTTAAAAAAAATATTTTAAATATCCCCAAAAAATATAATTACCTTAATTTTTAAATCTTCTTTTTTACTGCTAATTAAAACCCTCGGGTAAAATTTAAATTTAAAATTTAATTAAAAAAAATTTCTTTTTTAAAAATTTAAAAAAAAAAAACAATTATAATCTGAAACTTTCTTAAAATACATGTTTGAAAATCTCTTTTTTTTAAAACATAGGGGCTAAAAAAGTTTAAAAAAATACCTCTTATTTTACTTCCGCTTATCAGGATTTGGGGAAAAACCCCCCCTTATAACCTAAAACTTTTAAAAGTTTTTAATTTTTTCATTTTTTTTTTAAATTTTTAAGGATTTTTTAAGAAATTTATAAAAAAAAAAATCGAAAATTTTGGTTTATTTTAATAAAGGGGTTAGGTTTAAAAGGCTTTTAAAGTGACATCCCCCAGAATGTTATATTAAACCGCTTTTATAAACCATTTGGGATTTAAATTTTGGGCTTTAATTTTTCTGAACCCGAAACGAAGGGCGCCCGGGTTAATAAATCTTGAAATTGATTTCCCATCGTAAAAACGTGAAAATTTTAAAAAAAAAAAATGTAAATTAGTACTCAAATTAATAAGGGGTGTTTTAAGAGCACCTGTCTGTATATGCAGGTAATGAATGCAACTTGAATTCGATTTCCTTCTATAGTTTTCACAGGCACACCAATTTTAATAATTTTCTTTTGCAAATTATGTATTTTCGTGACATTAGGTAAAGGTCAAATATTTCAAATCACAGTTTATGTATTTCATTACATAAGACAATTTTTTTAATTTTTTTTTTCCATTTTGTTTTTCATACCTAAGTAGTCATCAGAACATCAACACATTGTTATGACAGAGGATAATGTCTGATACATAATTTTGTAAAGGAGCCTTGCATGTTAGGGTTAATATAAAATTAGGCAAAGCCTATGAACGGGGAAGTCTGTAAAAGTTAATTTGTCCATTTGTTTAAAGCTGTCATTCGGTATTGTATGCTTGCTTCTGTTTTTACTCGGAATAGTAAAAGTTGAAAAGTTGCGATTGTCCATTATTGGAATAACCCGCCTATTATCATTGAATTACATTGAAAATGGCGCCTCCCGACTAGAACTGACACTGAAAATTTTATTGATAGATATAGAATTCTTAGCTTAAGATCTTCAGTGTACCTGTTTATAAGGTCTCGCGTAGCTCCTAAATGTCATAGCAGACTGTAGTCAGCGTAACTGATGTTTTACATTTACATACATGCCATATTTCCAGCCACCCAGATAGGGGGATTTGGCTTTAAAAAGCAGGGGATTTGGACCAAAAGTAGGGGGATTTTTAAGCAAGCACAAACCAGTCGTAATCTTAAAACGATGCAAACATTTAATTAAATTTCCCCCATTTTATTATGAAAATGAACATTTCTATGTAAGATCATTTGATATTTTCAAGTTTTAACATACATGACTGTGAAAGAATAATATGTTAACAATTGCAAAATTAATAAACATAGGTACTTTTAATATTTGATGTAAATAAAATAAGAATCCCTGTAAAACAAATATAATTAATTGCATGTATATCATATAAAATACATTTTTATATCAGATATATATTGAATCATTTTAGTACAAATAACTTGAATTTGATGCATTTAAAATCATTAAAATAAATATACTTTAACAGTCAAAGTTTTTTCTGTTTAAATGAAAGGTAAAGATTTTTCTCTTTAAATGAAAGGTATCAACATTTTCACGGAGAATTTTTGTAGCCATAGAAAGGTGAAATAAAAAAATGCTGCCTTAAAAATTTTCCGTTGACACTTCATAAACAGTAAAAAAAAAATTAATCCAGTTTACTCAGGTCATTATGTACTTCACACCTCAATTTGTTAACACACATCGATTGCCTTATATGGCAGTAGGGAGTCTAGACACTACGTCACTTGATACCTGTATGTACATGTAAACTGTGTAATTGATGCAGGGTTGTGTAAAGGTTTTTTGGAGTGTAATGACTACTGGATAATAATTGGACCTAATTATTTTGGCCCTTTGGGTGTTAAAACAGGTATTATTTATTATTTATCTGATTGAAACGGATTTTTACCTCTTTCAATCTCTCCTCAGTGTTTGTTGCTTACTGTGAGACAAAGCTAGTTTATATTATTTTTGCAACAACATAGATCACAGTTACATAAAAAATAATAGTTTTAAACATTGCTAATCTGCGATTCTTTGAGATTCTATTGCCTGATCATTATTTTTTTATCTGCACTTATCAACTTCAAAGACCCAATGCCGACAACAAACTCAAGGCGGGGTTACATAGCCCAACAAAAATTGATACGTCACACATTCAGTATCGGACGCTGTCATTGGTTAAGCACCTGCAATACTGACACTGATTGACAGCAGGGAATTCCCCAGGAATTTTTTTAAGCGCTACACTTTTGAACCAGACGGGGGTGGGTGCGGGAGGGGGTCTTGACCCCCTACCGCGTGTCGAAATTTTTTTGCCATTTTAGGTGTCAAGATACTGCTGTGGGCTGTTTTAAAACAAAAAATGAAAGCTTTTCACTTGATAAACATTTTCTTTATTTTCCTTTTTTATTTTTTCAATTTCCAACAATTCAAACAAATAAACAATTATAATATAAACAGTTTAACACAAGTTCACAACATGTCCTCAACATTTATATGTATGTGTCAGTGTGTGTCCCAATTTTAGTTGATTTTCTCTTCATTAAAAGTGGGCCTGTCTTCTGGGTTTGTTGTCCTTCCATGCCTTGACTGCCTTCTCAAAATTGAAGGATTCTAATGGAGGTCCTTGAAGGGAGACGGCAAGAAGAGAGTTAAGAACTTTAACAGACAGACGATTCCTGTTTTCCGTCTTTACTCTCTTCAGGCAGCTGAATCCTCGCTCACAATCTGAAATTAATAAATGAAAGTAATCATTTATGTTAACACAACCTCATGCCTTTTATTTATTTTGTTTGTTTGCTATGAATTTTTGAAAATTTAAAACTTCTAGCCTGTTTAAACTTAACTTAGTAAAAAAATTGATATTTGAAATGTTGGAAAAACTTCTAGCAAAGTGTTACACATCTGTAACTGTCATTGGAAATTTATTTATGTCCAAAAATGAATCAATTTAATAATAATTACCTGCAGTAGAGGTTGGGAGGAGGAGACCCACGGCAGCAATTCTGTAAAGAGCTGGATGACTGGTTGAAAGGTTGCCAGTAATCCAGGTCATGGTCTGGTCGGCTGACTGATCAGTCCCCTCTAGACTGGCACGTACCTGGTGCCAGTTGCTGCGGCACTGCTCCACATCAACACCAAAGTGCCTGGCCAGCTCCTGTATGTCCTGATGGTTGTCATCTTCAGAACTGCCTACAGCAAATGCCCCAAACTTCTCTAAGAGAGGTAGATCAGGGAACCTGTCCTCAAGATTTTGTAGAAGGTTGTCCAGGAATGGCAGGTAGATCTAGAAAAAATTAGAAACAAAAACATTATAGAAAAAATATTTTTTTTTGTCTTTGTGATTGTACAATAATTTTAATACCTACTTTAATAAAATTTTATAAACAATTGATATTGGGCCTGTATAGTATGACAGTTTTAATTGATGGTTATTTTATTAATCTTTATCAAATGATACTTGCAAATTACAACATTATCTAAGTTGTGAATCCCTTTCTCACTCACCTTTTCATGAAATGCTGTCAGCTGTTCCTCGGAAGGAGACTTTATTCGGAATCCATCGTCAATAAGTTGGGTAACCCTGGCAGGAGCTTCTTTGTAATTGTCAGCCGACTGGGATTTCATTCCTTGGATGATGGAGATAGTTCCATTGACAAGAGGCTTAATTGTCACATATACAGCGTCCCTTTTCTGAAACAATAAGATATTAAATTAATCATCTATAGCAAGATACTGAATTTATACTTACTAATAAAATACATTGAAGAAGAATGCATTGCTCAAAATTCCAATTGATACACATGTTTTAGTGATTGTTTACAAAAATGAACTGCATTTACATGAAATTAATACAACTGGTACTAAATCAGGTTCACTTCATCTGTATTTTAAAAAAAACTAAGACTTTTATAGAAAAGACAGTTTATAAGATATGCAATGTTGAAAATAATTTGAAATCATTGTCTTTTAACAGGGTATATCTTTAGAATGAGAATGATAATCATTACCTGCATGGCACAAGACAATGCTGTCAGATGGGGTAAAACATCACACATCATGTGAATTGCCAGAACGAAACGGTAGTCCTGTGTAAAAACAGACAGTCCGGCAGCTCTGGCGTCATTGCGTTCCTCGGCCTCACGCTCAAGGCTAGTGTAAATGGATGGCAGGCACTTCCGTAGAGTTGTAGTGGCCTTGTCATGAGACAACCATCTGACATCTTTTGCCTCCACTAACTTCAACTTGGGGTCCTGGAGAAGTTCCTGTTAATAAAATTTGCTTTTTTAAAATTGTTGTACCACAAGATTTCATAATTAAAATTTTTCATTGATGCTTGTAGTAGAATTACTTATAGTTAACTCATGCTAGTTTCCTACGAAATAATCATAATAAGGCACTATTTTTAATTTCCTTTGCAACAGACCACCCTGAATCAGTACGCAACTTAAATGAACAAAAATCTTGCATGCCTTCAAAGATAATATTTGAATGTTTAAAGTCTAACCTGAATAGCTTTCAATCCGCTGGTGCGGACAACACTCTTCTCTTAAAAACGATGAAGATCACCAATAATGTCTTTGAACTTCTGAAGATAAGGCACTCCTTTGGCTGCCTGTCCAACAGCTAAAGCCAGTCTGTGGGCTACACAGTGGTTGTTGACTAGGTGGGGGACTCTTCGTCTCAATTGGGCAGCCACACCATTCTGTCTTCCGACCATCACCTTCGCACCATCACTTCCCAAGGCACACATCTTTTCAAGTTGGAGACCCAGGTCTTCTGTGAGGAACGTCACTAGTGTCTCAGTGATAGTATCAGCTTTTCCGTCAGGGAGAGGGAGGATGCCTATAAAGTCTGTCTTGCTAACCCCATCCTTTAGATATCTGAAACATTCATACAATACTTACATTTTGTTTATGTTACAACATTGGAAGAGATTTCATAAAACGGAGTGATCATTTGCATTCTGTAGACAATTAAACCTCTTATTTTCTTTCTGTTTTTATTTCAAATGTGTTTTCATGTATAAAATTGCAAATGTGTCCAATTATAATTTAAATATATATTTCTGCTGAAACCAATGCTAAGGGGCCTGAACAGTAGGTTGCACTTCACAAAGCTGTCCATAAACAGGCTCGATTAAAGAGGGCCTGCAAAATTATTATTTTTTTTTATTTTTGGGATTCAGTTTTTTTTGTTTGTTATTTACCTGATATAAATAATCATCTCGCTGACAACAGTAATGTCGGTAGTTTCATCTATCATAATGGAGTACCATGGTGATACCTTTACATCATCCAGGATGGACTGTCGGATTAGGTTACCCATTGTGAGGACAGCTTCTTGTATGAACCTCTGAGATTCACCCTTGTTATTTTCGCCCTGGTGTAGATTATTCAAAATGTTGGCCCCCTGAAGTTTGCCTGAAAATAAATTCAATGTTGCAATAAGAAAACATAATGATTGTTAATGTGACTGTAACAGGAACTTTTATGCCTGCCGTTTATTTCAAGCCATATGAGTTTATCAAAACTTATTTTTATAGCTCATTATCTGAGCATATTTAATACAAACACAAGCCCGATATTCTCTGGAATAATAAGTTAAGTAACATAAAAAACACTTGATCTGTTAAGAAAACTCTAAATTACAATATTGAAAATATTACAGGCTAAAATTGATTTAGCATGTTCATATACAGTAATGCTTATTTAAGCTTTATTATGAACTATGCAACTATTTTACTTACATAGTTCATTTAGCGGCAAATAGTTCGTGGTGTGAGGCATCTCCCTTTTCATCAGCCAGTAGAGGTTTCGGAAGGCGGAGACACGAGCCTTGGTGTGTAGACTGTTGGCCTCTTCTACTGCAGCTTCAACGTTGTTGCTTGGAGCAAGTCTACCAGCTTCAAATGCCCTTGCCTCATCGTGTGAGTCTGAGCGTTCATGTCTGCGAAGGGCATCCTTTACCAGCCATGTACATGGCTTGTCAACCCATGTTGCATTTCCAAAGGCTGCTTTCTTCGGTCTTTTCTGATGTCGTATGCACAGGGTACACATCATACCTGTAAAGTACCAATATTAAATAAGGTCAATTTCAAGCTATGGTCTCCTTTAAAAGAAACAATTAACAAAATATTTTTACTCTTTTTTTTTCAATTAAAAAAGAAAATGACCAATTCGCTGTCAATATAAGTGGGATTGTTGGTGTAAGTTTTTGTTGTTGTTTTCACTCAGTTGCAAGTTGACAATGAACAGTCGTAAATGTTTTCAATGTTAAAGTAGACATCAACCAAATTCATTTCTGAATATTTGTGCAGTTTAATCCAAGTGAAATATGATTATCATGTATATATTAAAAAGCAAAATGATCCAGATAACGTGAGAGAGTTATTTTTCAGGGTATTAAGAGCTACCCAATATTTCTAATTAATAGATTCTAATTTGAAAAAAAAAAGCTTGTAGAGTCTAACTCTTACCATCTTCAACTTCTTTAACCCACGGAAAATCATTTTTCCACTTAGGATCAAACCCAGACAGTCTTTGTTTCTTTGCACGTTGTACAGTTTCACTTGAACTTGTCACTTGGTCATTATCAGAATTTGAGACAGTTTCAACGACATTGCTCATAAAAAAACTCTTAATTGATAGTGAACTAGGCGCTGGCCTCTTTTTTCCCTTATTCATGTTGTTTTTGAAATCTTAATTCTAGAGTACTGATTAGACTTAATGATCGTAAGAAAGTGAAAGATGAAATTGAACATTAAACTTATATCAAGACAATTAACCCATTCATCCCTAAATATCAAACTGTTATATCGCATGTCAATTAATGCCAATTATACTATCAAAACAAGAAAAGTTATAACACCTACCTGAAACATGTAAATATCACACATGCCGCGGTTAAATTGCACCCATCTCAATACACTGTAATTGACAATACCTAAAAGTGCACCAACAGTCGTCTGCAGACATCGATGACAGGTGTCTGTGACGTCACACAGTCTCAAGGCAATCAGTGTATCGGGTTGTGTATACGCCTCGGGTAATTATCTACACAGGACATGTATATCGGCTTGTTTATTTGGCTAATTGGGGTAACTTTTAGACGCACTAGAAAGGAATATCGGTCGTTTTTTTAAGCGCTATGATAATTTTAAGCGCATCGGGATTTCTTGTTCTGAAATTTTAGCGCATCGGTGCCGATGCGCTAAAAGCGTCTGGGGAATTCCCTGGACAGGTTTATCAAAGGAGAATTTGTTATTCCTTGACAGCTGAAGTGTGTCTGAGTAACTAACAATACAATTATCCGTTAGACCCCTGCTGTTTAATGGAGGCATATATAGTTGTAAAAGTTGTTTAAGTCTATTGTTTAATTATGTTTATTGGTAAAAATGATGCTTTAATTTTTTGTTGGTTGAATTTTTGAAAAACGGGGGATTTCGATCCCACGGCGGGAGATTGGGAGACATGGTCGAAAATCGGGGGTTTTTGTCCCCCGGTGGGGGATATGGCATGTATGCATTTAAATAGGCAACTTTAATGACGATATTTTGATACTTTAAATGTTATAGAACCAGTGATTTTTTTCACTGTATTTTACAGCCAAATAAAGGCTGTTTCCCCTAGCCCAAAATAGGTATATTTTCCCCTAAAAATGCTAATATTTTCCCCTAAAATGCATCCTGTTCTTCCTTGCCAGAACCATGACTTAACAGCGTCTGACTTATATCAGCTGGAAGACAGAATGCTGTCCCTATAGATTGCGTCTGCTATGTACCATGCATGCTAAATTGAATTGATATTAATTTTTTTCATAAAACGTGTGAGTAAATTCCATTTTCAGTTGTTGGAAATAGATTTCAGGTTTTCCCCCATTGCTGATTTATCGCGCTAGATTTTCCCCTTCAGAAAGCCACAGGTTGTTTTGAAAATTGGAAAAAAAATCACTGAGAACAATATTAAAATAAGTAGTTTATCGCAAAATGCACAAAAATTGATTGGGACAAGTGAAAAATAAGGTTAAATCAACTTATGTTATTCTGGTTAGGTTATGTAAAGGGTCTAATCCTAAACTTTAATGCCACATCAGATGAAAAACAAAAATATTAAAAAAGCGGCTTAAAAAGTTTTGGAAGCCAGAACTATAGAATTCTATGTATTCTTTAATTGTTTTTATTTGATTTTCTTTTAAATCAACACATGTAGTCTATAGCCGGGCAAGCCAAAGCCCGGGTCAGCTTCGCGGACCTTGCCTTTGACTTCCCTGTATTACATTTTTTTAAATCATGGAAAAAAAATTACATGAGCATAGTCTTTAACAAATATTCAATGGTTTTTTACTCTACTTACAACATGATTTGATTCATTGATATTTTGTTGATAATTGTCTTTCGATGTATCGATGCAAAAAATTCCATCAATGACAGCCCTAATATCCTCTTGTTATAGTTTGATATATAGAGCAAGTGTAATGTTTAAACAATATTGCTCATAAAAGTCAATGCATAAAATGTCCAATATCTTGCCATTGAAGCTTAAATCAATGGTTGTCAAGGGTTTTTTCGAGTCAAAGTATAAAACGATTGAGTCTTGTTGATATTCGTGAAAAAGTGATAAAAATGTTTTATAAGCTGACTGCAAAATGATATATTTCCTGATAATATCCCATCATATATATTATGTACATTTAAATACCTGCCTTGGTCTATCTTGGAAGTTGCGTCAAAAGTTAAAAATTAAATTAGAGAAGAAAACAACTTAATTTTCAACATTCTCGGAATAGGACATGTATGAATTACTCTATGTATTAATAGACTAAGAGGGACACAATTAAAGCGAAATTCATATTGACAATGTTTGAATATATAATTTTGTAATTTTATGTTAAAGAAAATATTGTTTACAAAGTGTAATTTTAAGACTGCAACCTTCTTTTTTTTTCATGTATTTACAGTCTTTGGAATTTAAACTTTTTTGTTAATCACTTTTGAAGGAAATTGATACACTGCAGGTGGAGAAAAATGCATTCTATAATCTGGATAAAAGTCCTTAATGTGAAAGACCATGCTTGTTTAGATAACCAACTTTGGAGTTTTATCTTTTTAATTTCAGATACCATCAAGCTGTTCTTCACAAATGCGTAAGAAATGTATCAAATTCACGCCAGTACAGTACAGAACAGCTTCCTCTCCCTAATCAAGATGTAGGCAAACAATATTCACCAAAAATACAGAACATAGTAAATGACATAGGTCAACTTACATTATTAGAAGTAGCAGATTTAAATGAATTGCTTAAGGTATGTGCTATCTTATTTTGTTTAATCATTGGGACTGTAACGTTATTATGGATTATTAATGAAGTAAATAGATGGTAATGAAATAAACTTATTGTTTTATAAACTTTACATTACATCAGTGAATTTTTCAATTATAATAGCTTAAGAGAATCAAGTTATTATTTTTAGCTCACCTGACCACGAAGTGGTCATGGTGAGGTATAGTGATGGGGCTATGTCCGGCGTCCGTCGTCGTGCGTTGTGCGTCGTTCGTCGTCAACAATTGGGTTGTTAACAGTCTAGCAGTCACAGTTTTGATTGGATCATCATCAAACTTTGTCAGAATGTTTGTCTCAATGAAATACAGATCGAGTTCGAAGATGGGTTATCTCGGGTCAAAAACTAGGTCACAGGAGCTAAAAATAGAAAAAGCTTGTTAACACTCTAGAGGCTGCAGTTTTCATCCAAATATTCTGGAAATTTGTCAGGAAGGTTGTTTTGATGATATCTAGGTCAAGTTCGAAGATGGGTCATCTCTGGTCAAAAACTAGGTCACGAGCTAAAAATAGAAAAAGCTTGTTAACACTCTAACAATTGGGTTGTTAACAGTCTAGCAGTCACAGTTTTGATTGGATCATCATCAAACTTTGTCAGAATGTTTGTCTCAATGAAATACAGATCGAGTTCGAAGATGGGTTATCTCGGGTCAAAAACTAGGTCACAGGAGCTAAAAATAGAAAAAGCTTGTTAACACTCTAGAGGCTGCAGTTTTCATCCAAATATTCTGGAAATTTGTCAGGAAGGTTGTTTTGATGATATCTAGGTCAAGTTCGAAGATGGGTCATCTCTGGTCAAAAACTAGGTCACGAGCTAAAAATAGAAAAAGCTTGTTAACACTCTAATAATTGGGTTGTTAACAGTCTAGCAGTCACAGTTTTGATTGGATCATCATCAAACTTTGTCAGAATGTTTGTCTCAATGAAATACAGATCGAGTTCGAAGATGGGTTATCTCGGGTCAAAAACTAGGTCACAGGAGCTAAAAATAGAAAAAGCTTGTTAACACTCTAGAGGCTGCAGTTTTCATACAAATATTCTGGAAATTTGTCAGGAAGGTTGTTTTAATGATATCTAGGTCAAGTTCGAAGATGGGTCATCTCCGGTCAAAAACTAGGTCACAGGAGCTAAAAATAGACAAAGCTTGTTAACACTCTAGTGGCTGCAGTTTTCATCCAAATATTTTGGAAATTTGTCAGGAAGGTTGTTTGATGATATCTAGGTCAAGTTCGAAGATGGGTCATCTCCGGTCAAAAACTAGGTCACAGGAGCTAAAAATAGAAAAAGCTTGTTAACACTCTAGTGGCCGCAGTTTTCATCCAAATATTCTGGAAATTTGTCAGGAAAGTTGTTTTGATGGTTTCTAGGTCAAGTTCAAAGGTGGGTCATCTCCGGTCAAAAACTAGGTCACAGGAGCTAAAAATAGAAAAAGCTTGTTAACACTCTATAGGCTGCAGTTTTCATCCAAATATTCTGGAAATTTGTCAGGAAGGTTGTTTAGATGATATCTAGGTCAAGTTTGAAGATGGATCATGTCTGGTCAAAAACTAGGTCACAGGAGCTAAAAATAGAAAAAGCTTGTTAACACTCTAGTGGCTGCAATTTTCATCCAAATATTTTGGAAATTTGTCAGGAAGGTTGTTTTGATTTTATCTAGGTCAAGTTCGAAGATGGGTCATGTCTGGTCAAAAACTAGGTCACAGGAGCTAAAAATAGAAAAAGCTTGTTAACACTCTATAGGCTGCAGTTTTCATCCAAATATTCTGGAAATTTGTCAGGAAGGTTGTTTTGATGATATCTAGGTCAAGTTTAAAGATGGATCATGTCTGGTCAAAAACTAGGTCACAGGAGCTAAAAATAGAAAAAGCTTGTTAACACTCTAGTGGCTGCAGTTTTCATCCAAATATTCTGGAAATTTGTCAGGAAGGTTGCTTAGATAATATCTAGGTCAAGTTTGAAGATGGGTCATCTCCAGTCAAAAACTAGGTCACAGGAGCTAAAAATAGAAAAAGTTTGTTAACACTCTAGTGGCTGCAGTTTTCATCCAAATATTCTGGAAATTTGTCAGGAAGGTTGTTTTGATGATATCTAGGTCAAGTTGGAAGATGGGTAATGTCCGGTCAAAAACTAGGTCACAGGAGCTAAAAATAGAAAAAGCTTGTTAACACTCTAGTGGCTGCAGTTCTCATCCAAATATTCTGGAAATTTGTCAGGAAGGTTGTTTTGATGATATCTAGGTCAAGTTGGAAGATGGGTCATGTCCGGTCAAAAACTAGGTCACAGGAGCTAAAAATAGAAAAAGCTTGTTAACACTCTAGTGGCTGCAGTTTTGATTAAAATATTCTGGAAATTTGTCAGGAAGGTTGTTTTAATGATTTCTAGGTCAAGTTCGAAGATGGGTCATGTCTGGTCAAAAACTAGGTCACAGGAGCTAAAAATAGAAAAAGCTTGTTAACACTCTAATGGTTGCAGTTTTCATCCAAACATTCTGGAAATTTGTCAGAAAGGTTGTTTTGATGATTTCTAGGTCAAGTTCGAAGATGGGTCATCTCAGGTCAAAAACTAGGTCACAGGAGCTAAAAATAGAAAAAGCTTGTTAACACTCTAATGGCTGCAGTTTTCATCTAAATGTTCTGGAAATTTGTCAAGAAGGTTGTTTTGATGATATCTAAGTCAAGTTCGAAGATGGGTCATCTCCGGTCAAAAACTAGGTCACAGGAGCTAAAAATAGAAAAGCTTGTTAACACATTAGGGGCTGCAGTTTTCATCCAAATATTCTTGAAATTTGTCAGGAAGGTTGTTTTGATGATGTCTAGGTCAAGTTCGAAGATGGGTTATCTCCGGTCAAAAACTAGGTCACAGGAGCTAAACATAGAAAAAGCTTGTTAACACTCTAGTGGCTGCAGTATTGATTCAAATATTCTGGAAATTTGTCAGGAAGGTTGTTTTGATGATTTCTAGGTCAAGTTCGAAGATGGGCCATCTCAGGTCAAAAACTAGGTCACAGAAGCTAAAAATAGAAAAATCTTTTTAACACTCTAGTGGCTGCAGTTTTGATCCAAATTTCCTGGAAATTGGTCAGGAAGGTTGTTTTGATGATTTCTAGGTCAAGTTTGAATATGGGTCGTGTCCAGTCAAAAATTAGGTCACATTGCCCAAATATGGAAAAATCTTTATAACACACTAGAGGTCACATGTTTGACTCAGTTGCATCAAACTTGGTCATGATGCTTGTTTAAGACATTGCTTGGATGCGGTTGTGTCAGGTGAGCGATCCAGGGCCATCATGGCCCTCTTGTTTTCATATCTCGCTATCTTTTGTTTTTCATTGACTCTGTCTCAAAACACAAGGCATTCAATGTACATGTACATATATGGTAAATTTAATGCATTTCATTAGACATGTGATTATGTATTTTGATACTTGCTTATTTTTGAAAACCTACATTAGATTTTCTGCCATTGACATTTATACCTTAAATAAGATAGCAATTAATTTCATATTTATTATTGTCACTTTTTACTAAAAAAAAGAGTTAAAAGCTATTTGATATCAAATACATGTACACTGAACTATTGAAAAGAAAACAACTCCATGTATCAGAAGTTCACTTTTTTTGCAGTTTAAGATATGAAAAGCCTTAAAGGTATAACATTTTAATCATTGTTTTGTGTGTGTTTTTCTTTTCAGAAAACATTAAATATCCAAGATGCACCAGTCATGGCTATGGGTGCTGGAGCACCAGTTGCTGCTCAAGCCAAGGAGGTAAACATATTTTTACTAGGGCTGTGTATTGCCAGCCAAATGGCTATCCAATCCATGATACAGACCTGACGATACACAAATTGAACCACAATACATCTTTTTGCTCTAAATACTAGAAGAAATTACAATGTTGTTTTTGTTTTCTATACTGGTCATATTCACAGCATATTTGCTTCATAAATGAACAGTTGCTTCAGTTTTATATTACATGTAATTATTATAATTGATTTTTGCCCCTAGATGTTCTTGACAAACATTTTAATGATATAAATTGTTCTCAAGTCAAATATTGTAACCCTAATACTGATAATAGGTAGCTTATAGGTTATTACTTTGCTCCTTTGGATTTCATTTGACATAAATGAAATATGACATTGACACCTGAATGACATTGATCTTCAATAATGATTTTTCTTTTCATCTTTTGGATCAAAGTCGGATTCTCCAAATATTAGAATGTTGAATAAAATAATTTTTTTTATAAAACACACTGCACACATATATGATACATATAATACAAAATAACAGATGTATATTTATAAGTACCACCAAAATCAATCATTTGGAAGTTGTTTTCTATTTTTAATATTAAAAGGAAAAAAAAGATACAATAGCCCCATAATATCTATGCTTTGATATCATAATGGAATTGGAAGAGTTATTATAAAACAACTTAACAAGTTAAGTTAAAGTTATCATGGTCAGTTTGACTAAATGTTTTGTATGTAAATAATACAAAATAGCCTTTATTTAAGGACTGTTATTTTACCCTTAGCTTGCTGGCAGCAAATGATTGTACCCATGCAGACCATGATCGGTTGGCACAAATGTGCCAGTTAATCTTGTCCTGCACCAGTCAGTCAGTATATAGTAAATATTTTGAATTTTTACCTGTGTTGTGTTTACAGGAGGAAGAAGATGAGGTTGCTTCTACTCCGAAAAAAACTGTGTTCTGTGTCAAATTGACCGGCTTTGATGCAGATAAAAAAATAGCACTCATTAAGGAAGTAAAAACACTTTTACCAGACACAAACCTGGTTCAGGTAAGAGAATTCCATTTGTTCTTATTTCATTCATTTCTATTGTTCAGTGTGAAACAACTGTGAACATCCAGAAGAGTATTTTAGCAAACTGTTACTGTTATGATAACATTTTGTTGTTGGCATCTCTAATGATTTAAATGTGAACATTCACCTTAACAGTAAATTAATGATGACTGTGTCTACCATTGTTGCACTTAAAGGGATAAAACTTACAGTAAAAGATAAAACTTACAGACACACATTTTGGCAGATAATTGGTTTTATTGTTGAATTTTAAGACATCTAGAACACCAACCTTCCATAAGCTAGCCCCAAAATAACCCAAAGTCCCAGATGGCATTTGAACCAACAGTGACAAAAGGATAGTGGTTCAGTCAGGGACCGTAATCATTTTATTATAAAGATATGATTAATGTACATTTACATGTATGTGAAAATAAAATTGTAATTGTTAACATTAATGTACAATGCTTAAGAGATTATATTTATATAAGAACATAATTTGAATGTATATGTTGAAAATATCATCACTGAAAGAAAATATAATCATAAACTGGTGTTTTCAAATGAAAAAAAAGAACAACAACACACAATGTTGATTTCTTTTCCTTTTTGAAAATATGTGTAATAGTAAAAAAGAATTTTAAGTTTATGCCAACTGGACTGTAAAATAAAGTATTTTCACAGTTAATGATGCATAGTGTACAGGAAGGATTATATTTTACAGATAAAATGAAGTGTGATTTTAGTTTGTTTGCATGATTTCTCTGTTGGCAAGCATCTTTCTTTGAAATAGTTGAAGTAGTTTCAACATAATTACTCCCCTTTATCTAGATTTGAATGACTAGGAAGCACTAAACAGATCTGGTTTATTCCAGTTTGGTTTTATCAATTTGACAACAGAATCATGTATACCATAAATATTTATCAGCATAATTTGTTTATATAAATTGAAATTATGTTCCTCAAGGTCAGTTAATAAGTAAACATATGAATATTAGCATGATTATTTTTATAATACTGCTGTCTTTTTTCTGTTTGAGTCAAGGAGTTAAAGACTTTAAACAGACTTTTTTGCCAGATGATATACACAGTGTGAACTGTAATTCCAAATCTATCTTAAATTGACTTATCCATCTTTTAATCTGTACAAAACCATTCATATTTTTGGAGAGAGTCTAAAAATAAGTACTGAATATATAGTGAACATTGCAGAATATGATCATACAGCAGGGATTTCTGTCTGCACTGGTGGCATAGGTAGAATTAGCTGCCACCAGCAAGCTTAATGTACCCGATACATGTAATATTAGTTATGAGCATATTATATCAGCCAAGACCACAGCAATAGATCACTTGTGAATTTCAAGTTATGAAATATAATGCCATCTTTCTTGCCTTTAGAAAAAGACTTTGAGGTGTCCAACAAAGTAATGAATGTTAGTTAATAAATAAAATTCTGAGATTGCTATAATAATTTTCACTTGCAATTTCTATTTGCCTAACTTTATACTTCAAGTGGTTATTTTAGAAAGATGTTTATTGTTTAACCTTACCCTTCAGACGGCAACTGCATTTACATATGCAACCAGTGCAGACCAACATCAGACTTAAATGAATGCCATTTGATTGTTTTCTGCACTTTTTTTATGGCCGAAAGAATATTATGTTATACCCCCTGGCGTCCGTCCGTCTGTCTGTCTGAGCAAACATTTTGGGTTTAGGGGCTATACAACAGTAAAGAGAACAAAAGAGAACAATAGGTTTATTCCGTGATCAAAGGGTTTATGGGCTAGTAGCCCTTAAGAAAATAACAAAGAAAATAGCCCCTAAACCCAAAATGTTGGAACGTCCGTCTGTCGTCCGTCCGTTAGCAGTTTGGTTTCCGGAGCATAACTTAAGTTCCATTTGGCCCACAACATTCAAACTTCATAGGATGATTGTCCATATTGGGTAGAAGACCCTTATTGATTTTGGGGTCACAAGGTCAAAGTCACTATCACCTTAAAACTGAAAACAGTTTCCAGAGCATAACTTAAGTTCCATTTGACCGACAGTATTCAAACTTCATAGGATGATTAGAAGACCCCTATTGATTTTGGGGTCACTAGGTCAAAGGTCACTATTACTTTAAAACTGAAAACAGTTTCGGGAGCATAGCTTAAGTTTCATGTGGCCCACAGTGTTCAAACTTCATAGGAAGATTGTCCATATTGGGTAGAATACCCCTATTGATTTTGGGTTCACACGGTCAAAGGTCACTATTACTTTAAAACTGAAAACAGTTTCCGGAACATAACTTAAGTTCCATTTGGCCCACAGTGTTCAAAATTCATAGGATGATTGTCCATATTTGGTAGAATACCCCTATTGATTTTAGGGTCACACGGTCAAAGGTCACTATGTCACTATTACTTTAAAACTGAAAACGGTTTCCGGAGCATAACTTAAGTTCCATTTGGCCCACAGTGTTCAAAATTCATAGGATGATTGTCCATATTGGGTAGAATACCCCTATTGATTTTGGGGTCACACGGTCAAAGGTCACTATTACTTTAAAACTGAAAACGGTTTCCAGAGCATAACTTAAGGTCTATTTGTCCCACAATATTCAAACTTCATAGGATGATTGTCCATATTGGGTAGAAGACCTCTATTGATTTTAGGGTCAAAGGTCAAGGTCACTATTACTTTAAAACTGAAAAAAGTTTCTGGAGCATAGCTTAAGTTTCATGTGGCCCACAATATTCAAACTTCATAGGATGATTGTCCATATTGGGTAGGAGACCCCTATGGATTTTGGGATGACAAGGACAAAGGTCAAGGTCACTATAACTTTAAAACTGAAAACAATTTCTGGAGCATAACTAAAGGTCTATTTGGCCCACAATATTTAAACTTCATAGGATGATTGTCCATATTGGGTAGAAGACCCCTATTGATTTTGGGGTGACAAGGTCAAAGGTCAAGGTCACTATTACTTTAAAACTGAAAACAGATTCCAGAACATAACTTAATTTCTATTTGGCCCATAGTATTGAAACTTCATAGGATGATTGTCCATATTGGGTAGAACACCCCTAGTGATTTTGGGGTCACACATTCAAAGTTTAAGGTAGCTATTACCTCAAAAAGCACTAAAAACAGTTTCCAGAGCATAACTGAAGTTCCATTTTGCCCACAATATTTAAACTTTATAGGAGGGATGCTATTTGAAGGAGGTAATACTTTATGTAATGTCTTACAAATGCTTCATCCTTAGTAAAGAAAAAAAAAACACTTTTGGGCATATAATGCTCCGCCTAGAGGTGCTCTTGTTGTTATTGAGTTAGGACAATTTTTGTGCCTCCACTTTAGGGGGGCATTTAGATTTACCCTTGTCTGTCCGTCCATTCTTAAGTCCGTCCGTTCTCTTTTGTGTTGCTGGTAACTCAAAAAGTATTTGACCTACAGTCATGAAACTTAATAGGAATGTTGATCAGCATGTGCAGTTGTGCACCTGGGTATTTTCTTGTGGTTTTATTCAGTATTTTTAGAGTTATTGCCCTTGACTTAGAAAAAATTTGCAATTTTTAACTTGTGTCGCATGTAGCTCAAAAAGGATTTGACATAGAGACATGAAACTACAGGAATGTTAATCAGCATGTGTAGTTGTGCACCTGAGATTTTTGTCTGGATTTATTTAGTATTTTTAGAGTTATTGCCCTTGACTTAGTAAAAATTTGCAATTTTCAACTTGTGTCGCATGTAAATCAAAAAGGATTTGATAAAGTCATGAAACTTTACAGGAATGTTGATCAGCATGTGTAGTTGTGCACCTGGGTATTTTCGTGTGGATTTATATAGTATTTTGCCCTTGACTTAGTAAAATTTCGCAATTTTCAACTTGTGTTGCATGTAACTCAAAAAAGATTTGACATAGTCATGAAACTTTACAGGAATGTTGATCAGCATGTGTAGTTATGCACCTGGGTATTTTCGTGTGGATTTATATAGTATTTTTAGCGTAATTGCCCTTGACTTAGTAAAATTTTGCAATTTTCAACTTGTGTCGCATGTAAATCAAAAAGGATTTGATAAAGTCATGAAACTTTACAGGAATGTTGATCAGCATGTGTAGTTGTGCACCTGGGTATTTTCGTGTGGATTTATATAGTATTTTGCCCTTGACTTAGTATAATTTCGCAATTTTCAACTTGTGTTGCATGTAACTCAAAAAAGATTTGACATAGTCATGAAACTTTACAGGAATGTTGATCAGCATGTGTAGTTATGCACCTGGGTATTTTCGTGTGGATTTATATAGTATTTTTAGCGTAATTGCCCTTGACTTAGTAAAATTTTGCAATTTTCAACTTGTGTTGCATGTAACTCAAAAAGGAATTGACATAGTCATGAAACTTTACAGGAATGTTGATCAGCATGTGAAGTTACCTGGGTATTTTGGTCTGGATTTATTTAGTATTTTTAGCTCGACTATTCGATAAGAATAAGTAGAGCTATTGCAGTCACCCGAGCGTCGGCGTCGGCGTAACCACTTATGTTAAAGTTTTTGTAATAGTTCAAATATTTTCAAAGTCCATTGACATATGGCTTTGAAACTTTGCACACTTGTTCACCATCATGACCCCAACCTGTAGACAGGAGGAGGTAACTCTATCAAGCATTTTGACAGAATTATGCCCCTTTTTCGACTTAGAATTTACGTTAAAGTTTTTGTAATAGTTCAAATATTTTCAAAGTCCATTGACATATGGCTTTGAAACTTTGCACACTTGTTCACCATCATGACCCCAACCTGTAGACAGGAGGAGGTAACTCTATCAAGCATTTTGACAGAATTATGCCCCTTTTTCGACATAGAATTTACGTTAAAGTTTTTGTAATAGTTCAAAATATTTTCAAAGTCCATAGACATATGGCTTTGAAACTTTGCACACTTGTTCAACATCATGACCCCAACCTGTAGACAGCAGGAGGTAACTCTAATTAAGCATTTTGACAGAATTATGCCCCTTTTTTCGACTTAGAATTTACGTTAAAGTTTTTGTAATAGTTCAAATATTTTCAAAGTCCATTGACATATGGCTTTGAAACTTTGCACGCTTGTTCAACATCATGACCCCAACCTGTAAACAGGAGGAGGTAACTCTATCAAGCATTTTGACAGAATTATGCCCCTTTTTCGACTTAGAATTTACGTTAAAGTTTTTGTAATAGTTCAAATATTTTCAAAGTCCATTGACATATGGCTTTGAAACTTTGCACACTTGTTCACCATCATGACCCCAACCTGTAAACAGGAGGAGGTAACTGTATCAGGCATTTTTTTTACTATCAAGCACTAAGAATAGTCGAGCATGCTGTCCTACCGACAGCTCTTGTTAGAGTTATTGCCCTTGACTTAGAAATGTTTTGCAATTTTCAACTTGTGTTGTATGTAACTCAAAAAGGATTTGACATAGTCATGAAACCTTATGGGAATGTTGCTCAGCATATGTAGTTGTGCACCTTGGGTTTGGCTTGTGGATTTATCCAGTATTTGTAGAGTTATTGCCCCTGACTTAAACCGTTTCATTGTTATTTGTTCCTTGAGTGATTGAGTTTGAATCAACAAACTTTACAGGAATAATGATCATTGACCAACATCATTAAATTACAGGAATAATGATAAACATCACTAGCTATACACCTGGGACTTTTTCAGTCGAGTTTTTGACCTTGATTTACAGTAGATTAAATTCTCAATTTGTTCATGCAGAGCTCAAAAAGTGACTTGTAGGCCTGAAAGTTTACAAGAATGTTGGTCAGCATGTGTACTTATGCACCTTGGGGTTTGCTTGTGGATTTATTCAGTATTTATATAGTTCTTGCCTTTTACTTAGTAAAAGATTTTTAGTTTTCAACTTGTGGCATATGTAGTCCAAAAAATATTTGACCTAGAGTCATAAGATTGACAGAACAGTGGCATGTGGGGGGCACCCGTGTCCTATGGACACATTTCTAGTTTTCTTCTAAAATGATGAATAGTTTTGTCCAAGAAGATATTTAGCATGGTAAGGGTTAAAGGAGGGAGTTAATCATAAATGTATATATTATATATCATGAAAACTGTATATATGACTGGGTAGTGGTAGATAAAGGGCAAATTCTGTATGATGTTTTCTATTTTTGTTGGTTAACAATTTGTTTTTACTTTAATTTTCAGGCAAAGAAATTTGTAGAGTCAGCGCCTATTGTAGTTAAAGGAGACTTGTTGAAGGATGAAGCAGATGCACTAGTGAAAGCTCTGGAGAACGTTGGTGGCAAGGCAATTGTAGAATAAATTATTAAGTTATATATATATCGCAGGAAGTGTGCTGTTAAGAAATGCTAAGAGATGGAACACTTTACTCATACAGCATTGAAAGTGTCATCCAGAAAATAAAAGCTAAAATTTTAGATTAGCTGTAATAACAAAGCGTATCAACTTATTGCATTATATCATGTGATTAACAGAGAGAAAAAGAATGTGCTGAACATGTACACAGTGTTTGAGTGATTTATACACAGGGTCACAGTGTTGGGAACCAATGTTGAACAAAATATGAACTTTATGTTGTTGTAGCTTGCCAGGTTAAGTTTTGTAGATCAGTTTAAAGTACATGTCTGCATTTTAAATGTTCTCAAATATCATAATTAAATCCGAAGATGACATCATGTAATTATTTTAATTATCTGTTCTCATATTTCTTGTAGTTAATAGTTAAAGAAACTTACAGTATTGTGGCATTCTGTTTCTAGTATAATCCTTGACAGGCAGACTTATATTACTTCATTTAAAATTAAGGAACATGTATGTTCTGTTTTTTTGCCCAAAATAGAATAGACATCAATTATAATTGAATATACCCATGAAAACAGCTAACATATTTGTGCTGATAGATTTTAATATGCTCAGTTAGCTATTCAGTCAGTAAACATATTGAAATTTTCCTTAAAAAATGATGAATGGTTTGATCCATATTTATAATGGTATACAGCAGGTCATCATGTCATTTTGTTACTGTTTAATCCATTAACAGTGGTTCAGACTAATGTTTGTGATTTATATGTCATATGCAGATGAGGAAATGTTCATGAATTGTGATGATAATGCTACCTTTTAAAATAAATATGACTTTATTCCCTATAGAATGAAGTGTTCAGTAGTGCATGGAAAATACTATCATGCTAATATGGTTAAAGAAAATTGACCTTGAAATTTTTAATTTTGCACTTGTTGAAAAAATGTCTTGAATAAATAAATTGTTTATTATGTAACCATATCTTTTTATATATCACACTGGTCAAACAACATTTACTTACCTGAACCTTTTTTTAACTCATGATAAAGACAAACTATGAATGATATACAATGTACATAGCTAGGTCCAATTAAACTCAAAATGTTATTACTGTTTTCAGTTAATTAAAAAAAAAGTTGTTCAAATAAACACTTGTGAAGAGAGGAATCTATATGAAATTGGTCTGAAGTATATTATTTAGTGTTATTAAATAATGTACATTAATTGTGCCTCTACATGCTGTCTTAATGAAATGAACATGAACTCTTTAAGCAGTTCAAGATAAAATAGATAGGTGTAGCATTTGACCTTGACCCAGAAATTCAGGCTCTGCACATTGTCTTGATGAGATAAACACAAGATCAAAACAACAGTAGTTACATGTTTTGTTGGTGAGATCAACATTCATATTGATATAGGTAGACATAAATAGCTGTTTTAAACCTGAAACTTTAACTTCTACAGGTGGAACATTCTTCAAGCATTATTAATGTATTAAAATCTGGATCAATTTTGCCTTAATAACCTTGATCTTAAAGCAGGGCTCTTGAAACATTATGAGCATGGTGTCCATGAGGTAAAACATTGTCGAAAATAAAATGAACATACTGTACAAATGTTGAAGCTGTATGCCTCCAGATGAACCAAAATACTTCAAGAAAATTAAACTTAAAAACAATGTACTAAAATTTTAAGAAAAGTAATAATTTACATATAAGGTGCAATTAAAGACTGATTTTGCAGTATTTATCACCATATTTCTACTGCGTAACTTTATGCATTAAGGCTATTTTTTACCTCTTTTTAGTAACTTGCAGATTGTAAGTGCCGATTGCAATATGTAAGTCATTTTCTTTGTTCACTTCACAGTGTTTAACTTTTAAATATATTTTCAAAATTTTCTTGAAAATTGGCATGAATCTGTAGGAATGCTGCTTTAAGACTGTAGAGATAGGCAACATATATTGCTGACTCAGACTGTTCACCTTAAAGTGTGACTGGTGGTTGCTGAATGTTGATAAACATACCTAAATAAGTAAAATAAGTTGCAGGTCAGAACTGTTGCTTAAAACGTGAGCTTTGACTTTGACATGTGAAATTTGGGATTTGAACAATGAATTTCCTTCAATGGTTTCATATAATAATAGAAACATTATCATGGGTGCAAGTTGAAAAAATCTGAAAACTTATTCATAATCATTTTTCTACATAATCTAATAGTGATACATGATGAAATTTGTCACAAAAAACCCGAGCTTCAGGCATATGCCTGAAAACTTGCACTCATGCAACGGTTATTGCTAACAGACAACTAGTAGGGGCAAAGCATAATAACAAGTAACAAATAAAAAGAATTCATGTATTCAATTTTGTGTTGATTCATTCATTTAATGATATAGTCATATTTTCAATCATTGAAGCAAATGATATCAGATATAAAGTCGATCATTACATTTATTTGATTTATAGACTAGCTTTTTTTATGTCAGTTTTTCCATGATTGACTTGTTGAGATTCCTGTTTTACTTTCAAACCAGGTTTTCCAAAAGAAAAAACTGGTTATTAGATTGAGGGATGTCGGCGGGCGGGCGTAAACAATTTCTTCTGTGCGCAACTCCTACATTTCTCCACAGATTTTGACCAAACTTTCACAGAACCTTTGTTATCAAGTGCCCTGGCGCATATTGTTCAGGTTTTGTGGTTGGATAATATTTGACCTAGTTATGGCCCTTTGTTTTTTTTCCTTATACAGAATATATAGTGAACAATTTCTTCTGTATGCAACTCCTACATTTCTCAACGTATTTTGACCAAACTTTCACAGAACCTTTGTCATCAAGTGCCCTGGCCCATATTGTCGGGGTTTTGTGATTGGATAATGTTTGACCTAATTATGGCCCTTTGTTTTTTTTCCTTATGTAGAATATATAGTGAACAATTTCTTCTGTGCGCAACTCCTACATTTCTCAACGGATTTTAACCAAACTTTCACAGCTTTGTCATCAAGTGCCCTGGGGCATATGGTCGGGGTTTTGTGATTGTATTATATTTGACCTAATTATGGCCCTTTGTTTTTTTTCCTTATGTATAATATATAGTGAACAATTTCTTCTGTACGCAACTCCTCCTACATTTCTCAATGGATTTTGTTCAAACTTTCACTGAAGCTTTGTCATCAAGTGCCCTAGCGCATATTGTCGGGGTTTTGTGATTGGATAATTTTTGACCTAATTTTGGCCTTTCTTTTTTTTTTCCTTATACAGAATATATAGTGAATTCTTCTTCTGTGTGCAATTCCTCCTACATTATTCACATTGCACATAGTTACAATTTGTTGCTTGTACTTGTATTTCAACTACAACATATTTATCTACAATGGTGATAATAGAAAACCTGGTTTCATGGCATTGCCATGTTTCTTGTATTTTAATTTCTGCAATCTGAATCCCTGGCTTTAAAGCACATGTTCTTTTTGTATGCCTAAAGAATTGGCCCTGCTCTGGGAATTACTTGTTCTATGTAGATCAATGTATAGGAAAACACGTCCTATCTTTTTGTGGAAAACTATTATCCCACGATCTTCTATTTTTGGCACATAGAAATACCTAGTAAACCTCTATTATGAATCCTGCATCTAGGGTAACTATGCGAGTGGATATGTCGACTTGTCAACTATAAAGGTGACAGGCTTTTTCTTCTTAAATGTAGGTTATTTATAAATACTGCTCTTGCAATGTAAATGAACCCTTAAGTGGCAATTGTACCGATTGCAACAATGTTATGTCAGGATTAATAAAACTGTTAACTTACATTATGAAAAATAAAAATACCATGGAAAAGTTTTACACCAACAGATCAAATGGAGGACTCTGATGGATTTTTGAGCTCTGCACTTCACAGGTCAATGTAAAAAGCTTGCATACCAAATTTGGAGTCAATCAAACTTATAGTGACCAAATTCCAACTTGACCTGTATTTTCTCATGATATGTCAAATTGAATGTGTGCAACTGTTTCTAAGATAATGAACGGAAACTGATGATGACAAAACAACAGAACAGGGTAACACTATATGCCCCAGCCATTTTATGGCGGGGGCATAAATAATATTGTAATGTAACGTGTACTATACTCAGGTAGAACTGTCACAGGAGTGACCAATACCCCCATCAAAATGACTCAAGATTTTATGTGATATGTTAATCATTATTTTTGAAGGTGAATATTAAAGTACTTCCAGGTATAGGACTCAAAATAGATAAGCTAAATTAACAAGCTAAAATACATTTTTCATGTTAAAAATTTATTGAAAAAATACGATGTAGCAATGAATATAATTCAGCCCCTAACATTAGAACAAACAAGAACATAAAACAGAGAACAAGTAGCTTTACTGTACACTTAACACATGCCTTAAAATCAGATTAATTTAACAAGAGTATTCATAATATTTCAAAAATTCACATGGCACCAAATTATAATTACAAATAGTAAAACAGCGTATCTAGTTAAGCCAGGATAAAATGAAAACATGATTTATTTGACAAACTGCGCCAACACAAACAAAACAAGAAACAAAGAAATAACATTTTTCTAAACATGTTACATGTTATGGATTTCAATATGAAATATAAACCTTAAAGGGATTTCCTGTTAAATAGATTACTAAAACTTGCCAAGAAAACTTAGAAAAATAAATAGCTCAAAGCATACAAAAAACCCCTTTGGTCCAAATATTCATTTCTTCTTTGAAACATTTTCACATGCAAAATGACCAGATATAACTACCCTATGTTAAAAAAATAATATTATGTCCCACTTTTATTGCAAAATCACGACCACTTTCTCTTATGACATTCATCTTTGAATCACCAGTTGTCAAAACCTGGCAGGGGGAATTGTATTGCAAACTCTTCCACCTGTTTCTTTAAACCTGAAATCTTGGCTTTCACACTTTCATCCTCCGCTAATTTGGCCTTAAACTCTTTCAATGTTGGTCCACAGTTTCCTTGTATATCTTTAGTAAGTTTGATTCCTGATGATGAGAAATAAAATATTTATAAAGACAAGCAGTAACAAAACTTTTTAAACATATAAAGTAGCGATGTCATCCAGTCTGGATATCTGAACGTTCGAAGCACGATTCAGTGTCCAGAGTCAATTTACGGATCATTAAAACATTAAAATATTGAGCTAAAGACCTGTCGTAAAATGTTACAAATACATGCATTGAGATAACCGACATATACATGGTGTCGACACCTCTATATACTACCTTAGTATGACAATACACATCATATACTCTGCAGACAATAATAAAATCAGTAATTACATGTAGAAATAAATATGGCGGTGTACGGACAAAATCCCCTTCAGACAAATTCTCCTTCGCATACCCGGACAAAATCTCCTCCATGGGTGGACATAATCCCCTCCATGTTTTTGCAAGGCTCAACAAAATCCCCTTGTTTCATAGGTTTCTAATGTATTATTATGCTCCATAAAAATTAATGAATAATGTATAGTCTGCTGAAAATAGACTGCTCAATATAATGCTCAATAAAAATTGATGAATACTGAACTTTTACTTACTTACTGGCGTTCGCTCATACTGAACTTTTGTTTTTTTGATTTATAATTATGTGTCAAGTTAACCTTTATAATTATATAAGCTTAATAAAACATTTTTTTATTTGTTCAGATCAATTATCAACCAAATTATCATTAAAACAATTTAATTAGTTTAGCAGTGTTCATTATTATTGTGGTACATTATCAACTGCCTAACAAATATATTTGAAAGAGATATTGTCCATCCATGGAAGGGATTATGTCCAGATAAACAAAAATACATGAAGGGGATTTTGTCCGAAGGGGATTTATCTGACATTCAAATATGGCAGGTGCACAGTCTCACAGGTAAGTTTAAAGTTTGTCATTAGATGAACATAAATTGTAGGATAATTGGCATAGATTCAAATGACAAAGTATTTGATTTCAACTGATGCAACTTTCAATAAACTGGCCATACTTTGAAAAATGAATTGTTTTTTTTATTTGCTTTCATGAAGTCTATTTAATAAGTTTACTTAATATGTACGAAAATAGACTGATTTGTTAGCAAATATTGCATTCATTTATTATTAGTAACAAATTCAAGGTAAGTATTAAATACTAGTTAGATACAAGTACTTGGCATTTGATACAAGAGCTGTCCGTAAGACAGCGCGCTCGACTTTTTTATTGCTTGCCAATAAAAAAAGTTTTTGCAGTAAAAGGCAATACAAGAATCTCTGTATTTTTAAAGTGAACAATGGCCATGAGCATTAAGATATTTAGTGAAGAATTATTTTATTATGACATAATTTATGGTAAAGTGAACAAGTGGATAGGAATGAATTTTTTTAGATTTTTTAAGTTTTTAGTGCTTGCCTATAATACAAAACATTGACAGTTAAGGGCCATAATTCAAATAAAATCTTTGACAGAATTACCTTCTCCTGGACATGTTTGGGAATCATGATTGTAAACAAGTATTCCAACTTTCAAATTAATATCTCAAACAGTTCAGTCAAAAAGTGGACTGGTACTAAAAACTTAACCAAGATTCTAAGTCGATAAAAGGCCTTAATTTTTAAAACAAATCCTTGACAGAGTTACCTTCTCTTGCGTACAGATGGGGGTAATGATGTGAAATAGCATTAAAAGTTTCAAAGCAATATCTCAAAGGGTTAAGGCAATAAGTGGATTTTACCCATATTCAATGTATTTTCTAAGTCAAAAAGGGGCATAATTCTGTCAAAAACCTTGACAGAGTTATGTCCTCTTGTCTGTTGATGAAGGTCGTGATGGTAAACAAGTATGGTCAGTTTCAAAGCAATACCTCCAATGGTTTTGAAATAAAGTGAGGTGGTACAAAAAACTTAACCAAGCTCAATACACTTTCTAAGTCAAAAAAGGGCCATAATTCTGTCAAAAACCTTGACAGAGTTATGTACTCTTGTCTGTAGATGGAGGTTATGATGGTGAACAAGTATGGTAAGTTTCAAAGCCATACTTGTAATACTTCTGAAATAAAGTGGGGTGGTACGAAAAACTTAACCAAGGTGTGACGCCGACGCCGGGGCGAGTAGGATAGCTCCCCTTTTCATAGAAAAGTCGAGCTAAAAAAGGGTTTTAAGATTTATAAGTTATAACTATTAACAGCAAACAAATATGAATATAATTTGAATTCAAGATGAATATTCCACATGTATTCCGAATGAATTGCAGTTCTTTTGTAAACAAACACTCTGGAAGAATGTTACTATTTTCTATGTCTTCATTTTTTGTATTTAGCATACACTTTTAAATAATCATATTCATTATAAAAGTATTATAATTAGTAATGTAAAAATATTACTAAGAATATTCAATTAAAGAAGGACATCATTATACTTGGTCATGAAACGTCATATTAGCAAACAAAACAAAAATCCCAACATCAATAATCTTGATCCTAAACCAGCTAGATTTGTAAGTGATCATTCTCTGCTACCCAAATAGAGCCAAGCCAATCCTAACCTATGTGTGCAGGGCAAACCCACTACAAAAATTCCACAGGTTAAAGGTTAATAAATAATACTTATCCTACCTTGATCAATGAAACCAGCAACTTTCACAAAGTCTGCTTCTTTGAAGTTTCTAGACGTCAGTGCTGGTGAACCAATCCTAAGACCACCTGGTCTCAGTGCACTTTTATCACCAGGGCATGTATTCTTATTAAGTGCGATACCCAATTGTTCCAGTACAGTTTCTGCACGATGAGCATCTATCTGCATTGGTCGTAAATCTACCCAGATCAAATGATTATCTGTTCCTCCTATTAAATAACAAAAAAGAATGTTCTTAAATATTTCTTAGCCAGGGATCACGTTTCTAAGCGACTAAGGCGACTAAGTCGCCTTGTCTCTCTCCATTTCGCCCGGATCGCTTAAAAAAGCGAAAATAAAGTTTCCCTAATTTTCGATAAATGCTTGCAATAAATTTTGAAGTGTCAAGCAGCTCAGTAATCGTCTACGCTCCTCCTATTTCAAAGCGATTTGTTAAATGCATATTAGTTTAAAAACATTCAACACATTGATCATGATTTTTTGAGGGTTCAGCTTTACTTGCACAAATACTCAAAAGCCAACTTAGCAACTTTTCACCTAAACTGGTGGATGAAGACTGTAGATGATACATCTTTCAATATTATTTCAGGCACTAAATTAGAAACTCTGATTTTTTAATAAGCTAGTTAGATACATGTAGTTCATTCACAAGACAGAATTCCCTGGGCGGTAATAAAAATGGGCCGTAATAAAAATAAATATGTACCAGCATAACAAAACAAGAGCTGTAAGTAGGACAGTTGACTACTCTCAGAGAAGCAAGATAATGATAATGTAGAAAATAACAAAAAGGTAAACTTTATTTAAAACGCATGACCTTTTCATGAGCCTTTGGCACTGACAATTTGAATTTTTTAAGTTCACAAAGGGCCATATGCCATTCAAAATCCATGCAAGAGTTAAAAATCTTGTCAGTTGTGATCAATTATAATTCCAGACAAATTTCAATTGAATACCATTAGTAAATTTAACAATTAATGTACATTCAAAACTGCAAACAGGATTTTTCTGAGAGCAATAAAGAGCCATAAATCTGTCAAATTCCACACCAGAATTATAGACCTAGATAGTAACCTCAAATTACAACCCTAAAGAAAAGTATTAAGTTTCAAGTGAATACCATCAGTTGTTTTTAAAATTTATGTAGTTTTGAAAAAAATTTGACAAATCATCAAACATATACCTGATACAAGAGTATAACTCTTTGCAATGAACTCTTTTGCCATCACCTGGGCATTAGCCAAAACCTGTCTCTGGTAGGCTTTGAACTCTGGTGTATTGGCCTGTTTCAGGGCCACTGCTACAGCTGCTATTTGGTGATTGTGAGGACCTCCTTGAAGTCCTGGGAACACAGCCTCATTTATCTTCTTCTCTATGTCATACATAACCTTTGTTCCATCTTTGTTCACCTTACGTACACCTGTGGATTTTTAAGTAGCCCAATTGGTAACAATTAAACATGAATAAATAAACACAATATACATTTGCACAAAATATTAATATAATTACTAAGTTATTTAGACTAAGTTATTAACTTATGTTCTTATTGTCTTCTTTCACTGACAAGTTGAGCATTGTAAACATGCATAAGCAAATAAAAATTCAATATATTTTCTGTGGAACACTATAATTCAGTAATTTATTACCTTTCCTGAAGAAGATGAGACCAGATCTTGGTCCACGAAGGGTTTTATGTGTGGTTGAGGTCACAACATCACAGAACTCAAATGGACTAGGAGCAAGACCAGCTGATACTAGACCACTAACATGAGCCATATCTGCTAGGACATATGCTCCATTCTCATCAGCTATTTCTCTGAATCGTTTGTAATCAAGGTGGCGTGAATAACAACTGATTCCTGACAAAGATTCATTGAATATAAAAATTAAACATCTTGAATGAAATCATTATTAAAAGATGATAAATTAAGCTAACCAAGCAATTCAATGAAGATGGGAATAAATACTTAAAACAATATTTCATTTTTCAAAGTTAGAGGTCAGTTATCCAAATTGAAATTTTTGTACCCAAATATTGGCAACTTTTACAGTCAGTGATAGAAGGTCAGGTAAACTAAATAAAGTGTCATCACAAAAGGTCACAGAAATGGCATGTTTACTAGATGCTTTCCAATTCCTATCAATAATTGACATAGCAATATTGGTTTTCCTAAGCAGATATACAAAGACACTCATAAATTGCCCCTGCTATTAAAGGGGGAAAAAACCTGAAAAAAGTTTTTTATTACGGTAACTATCGTGTATAAATTTATATGTAGGTAGTATCAATCAATTACTTCTCACTTCCCCTCAGAGCTTGCATGTTGCTGATGGTTTTTGTGCCCTACACAGGCCGATGGACCCTCATTAAATACACACACAATCAATTAGTTAGATAATTTAATCAATATGCTTCAGTCTGTCATTACATATTTCATCAACCTTTCCTGCAAAATAAGTCAAAACGAATAAAGAGGTCTTGAATAATATAATTATGAAATATGAATAAATTACCTGCAACAATCATCTTTGGCAAAAAGAGACGGGCATTTTCTGCTAGCTTATCATAATCAATGGTTCCAGTGACTGGGTCTAGTTTATATGGAAATGATTCAAAGAACAGTGATGTTGCTGAGATCTTTTTACTTGGTGTCATAAATCCATGACTAAGATGTCCACCCTCTGGTAAATGAAGGCCCATAATACGTCCATGTGGCCCTACCAAGGCTGTGTAAACTGCAAAATTTGCTGGTGACCCAGAGTGAGGCTGGACATTAACTCCCCACTCATCAGGATTTAGACCAAATGCTTCTAAGGCCCTCTTTTTACACAACAATTCAATCTTGTCAATAACTTCATTTCCACCATAATATCTGTAACATAATATTTACATTAATCATACAGTATATTCCAGTTTAAACAAACTCATAAGCAGGGATTTTTTTGGCCTTATTTTATAGCCGATATTCGGTCATATTCCCAAATGAAAATAGTATATTATTTTCCCAATCCACAGAAAAAAATTCACAAATCAAAGTTACAAAATGAAAAATTTGAATAACAAATTCTAAAAACTTTGAAAATAAGGGCTTCTTCACTGTTATGGTGCTTAAACATTTGAAGATGGCATCCTAAGACAGTGATTCTTTGCATCCATTTAATCACTGCAAAGTTTAAATCATGTTTTTTCCCCCAATTTTTAACATCACTGAAATTCCCAATTCCATGGGTATGGGTCATGTTCCCAAAATCCTGGAAAACAACACTGATAAGTGATGCATTTTTGTAAAAAAAAATAGAATCCAGATTAAATTAAATACATGTATTCTAATTACTTGATACAACTCGGCCTCAATATAAATTAAACTTGCTGATAAAAAAAATGACAGTAATGCACATTGTGCTTAGTTAAACACAACAGCAAGTTACTTATTGAGGGGTGGGGAAATATTAACACTGGTAAACTGTATATGTAAAAAAAAATCTGTTCAACTTCATATCATTACTTAAAATCAAAGATTCAATTTAAATGTAAGAGTTCAATTTTCAGCAAATATCAGACTTCCCGAAATACGTCGGTCCGACGGACATGTCCGATAAATTTTGATCAGGTCCGACGAGTTTTTATTCCGGATCGGTCCGACTGTCCGGCTTTTATCCAAGCCGCATGTATACAAAATGGCGTCGCTAAAGGTGCCAAACCTTGGAAAAATAAAAAATCTACGTCAGAGGAACAGGCAGAACAGCAGTAAAAGGATAAAAAGAATAGACCTGAGACAAAATTTAATGAAAATTAGAAGCAAGACAGTGAATCGTTGGTGTATGATAGGGAGGAGATGAAAATGCGCTGTAAGGAATGTGCCGATTTTTATGGCGAAAAAAATTAAAAACAAAAAGTTTCTTAGAAATACAAACACAAGTTATTCTTTGATTTTGATCAATTTTACTTGGTCCGACAGATTTCGTTTCGGTCCGACAGATTTTCATGGTTTGTCAGACCAAATGTCTGACAGTTTTTTTCAACTTTCGGGAAGTCTGAAATATTGCAAGTTTGAACGATTACAATTCTTATGATCCTTTATACATGTATTTTTCATACAACAATCATTCCAGCCAACATCTGTTTTTGAATATACTGCCTCATCAAGTGCTACTCATCCACAAACATACTTCTTTGATTTAAATACAGACGTATTTACAGTATTTCACATCTTATACTGCATGCCTTGATGGGAGTTCTTGGATTCTACACATAATTTTGTTTTATAATAGTGGAAAATGGTTCGAGACAAGGTCTATAATCAATTTATCAAACAAAACCTAAGCAATACCCAACTTTATTATTCTCATATGTAGTATGAATTATTTTACCTTTGTCCTGGCTGGCCTTCGGAATATTTATTATTCAGGCAGGACCCAAGAGCCTGAAGTACAGACTTGCTGGCAAAGTTCTCTGAAGCAATCAATTCAAGACCTTTCCTTTGTCTATCCTTTTTCCTTGATAAGGGCATTCATCTCCGGATCATCAGTACTGATGTCATCCTGTAAGTTCCAGCCGTCACCAGACATTATTATTTATTCAAATCTGAAACATGAAAATATGAATTTTACTCTTAAAGCAATTCTCCCCTCACTAAAGGATTTTCTCTAAGCTAGCCTAAAAAACATCAGCATATTTTTTCAGTGATTGAGTTAAATATATATATAGAACTAAATTGGCAGTTTCCATGAGATAACTGACCAAACGGTTATGCTTTACTGGACACTGATATAAACACCCATATATATCACACCTGTTAACATGTACTTTTAGCGAGTAGGACAGCTTGATGCAGGTAGAACCTACTAAATAAATGTCAGTTTAAAACAGATAACCAAGTTATGTTCTTATTTTTTGTCTCTATTTATAGACATACTTTTCCATGAAATACAGTCTACTCCACTTATAATGAGATTGGTTTTAATGAGGTACCGCTTATAATGTACATTCTACCGTGTCCCGACCTTTTCCCTTCTATTTTCCTTTCATTTTATATCGTTTATAACGAGGTTTTAGCGAGATATTGGTTACAACATATATTCAACGTCCCATGTGTAATTTTCAGAATTTAATGAGCTCACGTCATTGGCACTTCGTCTGCATCAGTTTGACACCTTGAGAAAAACAATGATGACCAAAAACAAAGGTCAACTAAGGGAGAAATTATTGAGCAATTAGCGATCAAATGTGTCAGTCTTGTTTTCGTCAGCACTCCGGTCTAAATTATCCTTTAGCTGACGAAATGTTCAAAACAATATCATTGAGTGATTAGCACAAAGGAAGCGGCTAATGTCTTGCAGCGTTATACTTAGCTCGTGAGAAATACACTGCGTGACTTTTGAAAAAATAAAATAAAATGTACATGTTAATAAAAAACAGCGGTTTGATGTGGTATGGATTTTCATTTATTTTTTTTAAATTCTATGATAGCTAGATATATTTTTTTTACACGTATATTTTCATAAAACAAAAACTACTGTGTGCAAAGAGTTACCTCTCATCAAAAGGGAGGTACGCGAAAGTGAAAGTAGAAATAAATGATGTTCAACGGTGTCGGATTTCTCAAGTTGTTCTGTCCCGGTTATAACGAGGAATCATGCGAAGTCCCGACGCTCTCGTTATATCTGGAGTGCACGGTTACTATTACAGCAGGATAAACATTGCAAAAATGCTATACTTAAATGTTTTTTGGTCAGACAAGGCATATATTAATCATCTAGTTCCATATAAATGTACGACGCTGTGATGAAATCTTTTAATGACCTTTTATTTCAAAAACACCAAAACAACAATGTGTCTAGTAGATTTAAGAATATGAAGTCAACAACTTAATAAACCACTGCATTAAAAACTGCAAGAGAGTAACATAAAAACTTTGTGATAAAATATTGAACTTAATTATTCTTAAATACATTGCATGTCAGCAGTGAGACATATATAGCCAAATTTATATCATCACCATAATTATATCCAAACTAACAGTTAAGACCTATAAGTATTTGTATTATATCAATTGCCAAATATTACAACTAGGCTAAATTATATAAATGTCTCTTTATAACGCTGAATGCCTGCAGCATATGAAGTTCAACATAAACTCTGTAATATAAATGTAGTTATGTAACTATCAAACTTTGAATGTCATTATGAATTTATTCTGATTTTTTTTTAAAAACTGAATCAGTTCAATTAAAGAAATATTTGAACCAGTTATTAACATCAGACCGTAATCAAGGGCACCGATTGCTTAAAAGCTTATAAAATACATGGCTGGTGGTGTAGCCTGTAGGTATATCAAAGCTTAAAAATAAATCTAGAATAAATAGATCTAAATACAAAATCTACATGCATGATGACAAGCCAATTTATAATTAACTTAAATAATTTAGGATTAGCTATCTTTTTAAATTAAAAAAGTTTACACGAATATTTAATTAGCATTATGTAACACTAATAAAGATGTCATAAAGTTTCAGTGAGCGCATCAGAACTCAAAATAATCGTAGCTTACCTCGCTCATGTGCAACAATAAAGTGAGACCGCGAAAATGCACTCACCGTCCTATATAACATTTTTGACCAATCATCGTCGACTATACATGTTATTTAACATTGCCATTGGTCGGATTACTTTTCCGGTCTAGACTAATTTACGGAGACTTTGGTAACAGAAAAAAGTTGGGAGTGGAGTAAATCTTATACAGGGGGCCCACAGCCCCACACAGTGCTTTTATGATGGTGACCTTAAAGAGATTTAAGTCATTACCTTATCATATGTATATATAGTCTATATTTATATACCAGGTAGCAGTATATACCATCCAAACTATGTGTGGGCCCCCTGTGGATATAGGTTGATTACTAAGTAACAAGATGTAAACCCTATTCTCATGAATATATCACGCCGATTAGCACTCGGGATTGTGAAAAAAATGCTCGCTTTTGATTAATGTTTACTTTGCTTGCTTTTTAAAAGTTAGTATAGAAGTATTAAAAATACTAAAATTAGTAAAATTAGTAAAATGTAAGAAGTGACTCTAGTTTTATCTGATGATCTTAAATTGGCAAATGAGGTTGACATGCACCAGTTTTTTGTGTCTCTTTGGTTTGTTTGTCTGTCCGTCTGTTTCCCTAACCCCTGTCAAACAAGCTAGCTTTCGTAAGAGAGGTGTCAATAATTATAGGGTGGCATTACACAAAAGTAATAACCAGCGGCACATATTTGTTTATTTCTTTGAGATATTTTTTATAAAAAGAGTATTTTTCCAGGCGAAAAATTCACTACATCTATCCATACCTATAAATATGATTGTTTATATTCCACAGACAGCAGGTCAGACACAATATAATTGTAAAAAAACCCAGAAACATGCAAGGGAGGTAACTTTGTATCAATTTTATAGAAGTTCTAAAGACTGTGCCTCCCCTGATATATCATGTGCAAAAATTAAAATAAATAAATGAACAATATAAGTTAAGATCACCGAAAGTAGTTACTTTTATATAATTCTAAGATTTCCTCGATATCATAAATAACATTGAATATACACGTATTTGATGGAATTCAATTTTTAGCACACCTGGTTCCACTTTCGGTTTTGGTTTGCCTTCTTTTGTATTATAGTCACGTGATCATAATTCGTAAACCAATCAAATGGTGCTGTCAAAGACTATTTACAACTTGCCATTTATTTTGCATGGTCATAAAGCATGTTTATTGAGTAAATTTTGGGTAGACTAGAAGAAATATCTATTGTTTACAGCACTACTGTTTATTTGGACTTAATTGGAAGACATTCATATGACACGTTAGTTTACATAGGTAAATATTATTTTCACCTGGACTGGGACGTCCCAGTATCGGTACGGGGTAAACCACATGCCTATACCCGAGTTTTATCCTGTGACTTTGTTGTATGTAAAATATATATTTATATCTATATACTTCTAAAACAAAATTAGAATGCGTTTTAAAAAATATGCTGCTATAGACACATTATGTGGCCTCAAAATTGAAATTTTCAGTTGGAGTTGTGTTGTATGAAGAGTTCGATTTCTGTGTTTTTGTTTGTTTGTTTGTTTTTTTTTAGGGGAGGGGGTTATGGATATATTTTTTCTTTAACAGTTTTATGCATATTAAACGTACCTGTGGATGGTAATTGCTATTTATATACATATGTACATGTTGACATAGTTTGAAATGTCATAACTTTATTTTATATTCCCCCAAAAAAAATGTAACAATTAAGTAGAGGTTTTGCATCAAATGTAATCCGGTACACATGACATTCTTTAAAAAGGCGTACTTTTTTCTCTACCAATAACTCTGTCAAAGTACACAGTGCTCCTGCAGTAAATAACTCAAAATTTATTTGGGTAAGATTTACCTGTAATGCAAATTAAGTTACCTCTATTCAGATTATAAAACTTGTAATGATTAAGGAAAATTATGATAAATTCATTGCATTATATACAGTGTATAATTACATTACTGTAATTGATAATTAGAAACATTGAAGAATTAAATTTTATCAGACATTATTTGTGAATTGAAACTTTTTTGTTCTGTCAACTTTATGTGCAGGGAATTGTTTACTTATTTGGTAGCCATATGGCTTTTGTTTAACCATCTTAGAAAGGTTTATTTCCCATTTAGTACAATTACAATGGTCTGAAGAAACAGTTCTTCCACTTGATGAAGACTATTGACATTGTTCAATAAAAACATACATAAATATTTTTGAAATGTATATAGAATAAATAACACCTTTTTAGTTCAGGGTGAGCTGTTAGTATCAAAGGGTGATTCTCATGCGTCCGCCATCAGTCATCATGTGTCAACAATCATCTTCCCTGAAACTGCGGGGCGGATATATTTCAAATTTGGTCTGAAGCATCCTTGTGACAGTCACACTTTAATTTGCTCATATCATTTCAATTGGCCCCTTTTAGGGATCAACAGAGCTAGAAATAGGAAAACCCTTAAATGTCTTCTTCTACAGAACTAATTGATGGATGATCACCAAACTTTGTCTGTAGCATTCTTAGGTAGTCTTTTATCACATTTGCTCATAATTATTAGGGCCGGCCCCGGCCGCTAAAGCTAAAAATAGAAAAATCTTAAAACATCTTCTACTGAACTAATTAATGGATGATCACCAAACGTTGTCTATAGCATCCTTACATAGTCTTTTATCAAATTTGGTCATATTAATTTGATTGGCCCCTTTAAGGGGCCTCTAGAGCTTGAAAATAGAAAATTAATTTAACATCTTCTACTGAACTAATTGATGGATGATCACCAAACTTTGTCTGTAGCATTCTTAGGTAGTCCTTTATCAAATTTGCTCATACATGTACTAATTTGATTGGGGCAGCTAAAGCTAAAAATAGAAAAACCTTTAAACATCATCTTCTACTCAACTAATTGATGGATGATCACCAAACTTTGTCTGTAGCATTCTTAGGTAGGCTTTTATCACAATTGCTCATAATTATTAGGGCCGGCCCCGGCCGCTAAAGCTAAAAATAGAAAAACCTTAAAACTTCTTCTACTGAACTAATTGATGGATCATCACCAAACGTTGTCTGTAGCATCCTTACATAGTCTTTTATCAAATTTGGTCATATTAATTTGATTGGCCCCTTTAAGGGGCCTCTAGAGCTGAAAAACACCTTCTTCTACTGAACTAATTGAAGGATGATCACTAAACTTTGTCTGTAGCATTCTTAGGTAGTCTTTTATCAAATTTGCTCATACATGTACAGTAAAACTTGTCATATGTGACTTTCCATGGGACCATATCAAAAAGGTCACATATGACAGGGAGTCTTTTAATCCAGGTTCCCAAAAAAAAGGTCACACCACCCAAATATGGAAAAACCTTGTTAACACTCTAGAGGTCACATTTTTGACTCTATTGTCATCAAACTTTGTCAGGATGCTTGTTTAAGTAATTGCTCAGATGAGTATGATGGGCCAGGTGAGTTATCTAGGGCCATCTTAGCCCTCTTGTTTTGAGTTACTTAATATTTTTAAACACATTTCTAGTCACAATATAAAGTTGACAGGAATCATAGCACCTCTCTCTATATTTAATAGATAATAATTTTTTTTTAAGACAATTGATGAATTAATCAGTTAAGTTAAGCACCAGTTTATAAGACACAGGTGATTTACATGTACATGAGTAAGTTATGTAAATGAACAAGGAGGTCTCTAATATTTCTACTTGAAAAACTATGGTAAACCTCTTAGATTTGGTCTAATTTTGAGAATTCTTTCATCATGGGGTATTTGTGTGGTAATGTATAGGATCTGCAGATCTTCTATTGAAAGAGGGGATCACCTCAAGAGGATTATCTATATAACATAGTATTAACGATTATCCGGCAAAGTGTTGCAAAAGGTTTGAATCTGGTTGGTAGTTACAGCATTTTAGTGAACTACACTGTATTGTCCAGTGGTGGCTTACTTTTGATGTGACAATTTGGTTTATAAGATTCATTCATAAAATACAGATTTATAAGTTGCATTTAAAAAATCTTTCTTTTTTTAAAAAAAGAAGAAGCTTCATTTATCATGTATGTATCTAAAAGCACATTATTCCTCTGAAGCAAACAAATAATTACTTCTGTAGAAAGGGCAAAGGCTAGTTTTATAATACTTGAATAATGGTTTTTGAGCATATTAGATGCTTATCACCTAAAGGAGATAGCAATGAATGTTGAATTATTTGTCATAGAATTAAGAAATAACAAGATGTAAACAAAGTAGTACTTTGACTTCAAAACTAACAAAATAAAGCTGCATGCCTCCAGATCTGCCAAATTATTTAAAGAAAATCAACCGAAAGGTTGAAATAATTTATATGTTATATGCAATTAATGACTAAACACAATTTTTCTATTGTGTGTCTAATGCAGTAAGGGCTATTTTAGCATATTTTGACCTGTTTTGGGGTATTTTTGTGCCCCTTCTTTAAAGGTGGGCATTTAGATTTACCCTTGTCTGTCCATCCCTTCCGTCTGTTCTCATTTTGTGTCACATGTAGCTCAAAAAGTATTTGATGTAGAGTCATGAAACTTTACAGGAATGTTGATCAGCATGTGTAGTTGTGCACCTGGGTATTTTCGTGTGGATATATTTAGTATTTTTAGAGTTATTGCCCTTAACTTAATAAAAATTTACAATTTTCAACTTGTGTCGCACGTAACTCAAAAAGTATTTGACCTAGAGTCATGACACTTTACAGGAATGTTGCTCAGCATGTGAATTTTGTGCATTTGGGTATTTTCTTGTGGATTTATTTTGTATTTTTAGAGTTATTGCCCTTGACTTAATAAAAATTTGCAATTTTCAACTTGTGTCACACGCAACTCAAAAAGTATTTGATGTAAAGTCATGAAACTTTACAGGAATGTTGATCAGCATGTGAAGTTGTGCACCTGGGTATTTACCTGTGGATTTATATAGTATTTTTAGAGTAATTGCCCTTGACTTAATAAAAATTTGCAATTTTCAACTTGTGTCGCATGTAACTCAAAAAGTATTTGACTTAGAGTCATGAAACTTTACAGAAATGTTGCTCAGCATGTGAAGTTGTGCACCTGGGTATTTTTGTGTGGATATATTTAGTATTTTTAGAGTTATTGCCCTTGACTAAGTAAAAAATTGCAATTTTCAACTTGTGTCGCACAAACTCAAAAAGTATTTAACTTAGTCATGAAACCTTACAGGAATATTGCTCAGCATGTGAAGTTATGCACCTGGGTATTTTTTGAGGATATATTTAGTATTATGCACCTGGGTATTTTCTTGTTGATATATTTAGTATCTTTAGTTATTGCCCTTGACTTAATAAAAATTTACAATTTTCAACTTGTGTTGCATGTAACTCAAAAAGTATTTGACCTAGAGTCATGAAACCTTATGTTGTTAAGCATGTTAAGTTGTGCCCCTGGGGTTTCGCTTTTGGATTTATTTTGTTTTGTCAGAGTTATTGCCCTTGACTTAATAAAAATTTGCAATTTTCAACTTGTGTCATCCATAACTCAAAAAGTATTTCACCTAAGATCATGAAACTTTACAGGACTGTTGATCAGCATGTGTAGTTTTGCACCTGTGTATTTTCATTAGATTTACATGTATTTAGTATTTGTAGAGTTATTGTCCTTGACTTAGTAAAATTTTCAACTTGTTCATGTATAGCTCAAAAGTACTTGACCTGCAGGCCTGAAAATTTACAAGAATGTTGGTCAGCATGTGAAGTTTTGCATCTGGGGTTCCCCTTGTGAATTGATATGTTTTGTCAGAGTTATTGCCCTTGACATTGTGAAAATTTGCAATTTTCAGTTTGTGTCGTGCGTACCTCAAAATGTATTTAATCTAGAGTCATGAAACTTAAGAGGAATGTTGGTCAGCATATGTAGTTGTGCATTTTGCTTGTGGATTTATCCAGTATTTGTCGAGTTATTGCCCTTGACTTAGTAAAAACCATTTCATTATGTTGTGTTATTTGTTCCTTGAGTGCTTGAGTTAGAATCAATCAACTTTGCAGGAATAATGATCAACATCACTGTGAAGCTATGCACCTGGGATTTTGCGTGTGGATTTTTTCAGTTTTGTTAGAGTTATTGCCCTTTAATTTTCAAATTGTTCATGCATAGCTCAAAAAGTATTTGACCTGTAGGCCTGAAAGTTTACAAGAATGTTGGTCAGCATGTGTACTTATGCACCTCGGGGTTCACTTGTGGATATCTTCAGTATTGTTAAGTTTCCCTTTACTAAGTGAAAGACTTGTGGCACATGTAACCCAAAAAATATTTGACCTAGAGTCAAGATTGACAAAACAGTGGAGTGTAGGGGCACCCATGTCCTATGGACACATTTCCAGTTGAAGATAGTAGTGCATGCTGCTTTTATCACTATAATTGTACTAATTGCAAGAAAGTAACAGAAGTGCATGATGGTTCAGGTAATTTACCAGAGTAACATTTTGGAAACTATAATTGAACATGAAAAATAAAAGCTTTTGAAAATAATAAAAATTAAAGAATTTCTTGGGCCTGATGGACCTTTAAAGACATTATGATACATGTAGGTTAAAGATGATGTGTTTGACTTTAGAAATGAGAAAAAGTACTGCGTGGGCCCCACTTGGGGGTGGCTCTTGTTTTTGTTATTGATAAATCAGGTGGGACCTTCGTGGCAGAGTGGTTAAGGTAGCTGTTTTCAAGATACTTTAATACACCTTACCAACATGGGTCTGAATCCTTTCTTTGGACATTCCATTTTTTCATGTGAGGAAACTATATTAAAGTTACATATATAGAAGGTTGGTGGTTCTATTTTTATCTACCCGTTTATGAAATAATGCACAGAGGGGCAACTGAGATCTTCCTCCATCTGAAAAGTTGGGAAGTCAACACTTCTGACCTTCACAGTGTCAGTGAGACTTTAAAGTGAACAAAAAAACAAAGAACAACACATGTAGTAAATTTATCCTGACAATTATATATATATATATATATATATATATATCTCAGTGAAGAAAAGTTTTGTTTTTCTTTGAGTTATTGATGTCAGAAACAATTGATATATGTAACATATTGCAGATAGCTTTCATTTTTGTTATAACACAAAACTAGTATGATGAAATCATGTATGAATGCTTTATCATTGTTACTTTAAATGTATAATATACCAGTCATAGCATTTTTTGTATGGACTTAACAGATGGAAGAATCTTGGCTGATTTCTCCATCCTCAACTATTTTGTAAGGCATTCACTGAAAACAGTGCTTCAAGGGAAAGTACATGTGGATTTCACCGATTTCATCAAATGTTTGTTTTCAATAAAAAGCATTTACATTATAGAACTGAAGTATTAATGTATAGTACATTAATTAACATGAATGATTTCTAAGGCTTCTGAATTTATGATATACATATAATATGCATTGTATACTTACGTAACTTCATAACTATGGGTTGTTTTTTTTAAAGATAAATCATATTTAAAGTTAAGATTGAACAAGTACACCTCTTTTCTTATCTGGTAAATAGATAATGATAAATGTTTGATACTTGACTGAAAAATTTCTACATTTTTAAGCTAGTGTAGACATCATGGTGTGGTAGAATGAAGATAAGTTAGATAGATGTCATTTTTGTTGAACTTGTTGAGATAATCATGTAAACACAAAGATTTCAGATAATCCAATGTCTTTGATTCAGTAAAGCCAGTTTAATACCATTGTTTTATGTGAGACAATTTAACTTTCCTCATGATTTCTTGTTTCTAATTACTTCATTCATGATCATAGGCAATGGCGCTAATTTAACACTTTAGTATTCTGACATTTATTGCATGTAATAATATATTTGTTATTACCTGTAGATGAATTATAATTTATGTGTTTATAAACCATTAATGGCATTGTTAATACCATACTGTACCTGTGACATGCAGATCTCGAGATACAAAATATTCATCATTTTTGTTGCTATTTCCAGGTTAAAAAAAGCAACAACCTATATTAAGAAACAATAACAAATTTAAAAATGACTGCTTTTCTGCCACTCAACTGAGCTATTTGTATTCAACTGAAGTTTTAATTTAACCTTTTGCTTTATTTGCGAAACCATCTCAGTCCCTACCAAAAACCATCAAATATCTATTTATTGCCATAAGATAATGTATGAAAAGATTTTAAATGAAAAGAGATTTAACATCAAGGTGTCTTCTCTAAGTAGTTAAAAGCTTGGTTTATATTGAAAAAACGCAGGTCAAAGTCATAAAGTCCATAAACAGACATTGTGGTCAACGGTTGGTAAATAGCATTTTGTGAAAAGCCAAGGTATAGTATTTCAAATAGCACATTTTTTACCTGAATGAAAACTAAACTGAAAAGGTCTGATTATTTATGTTTTATGTAAATAGTTTATTAGAAGAGAAATTGAGGGTTTGTATTCATGTAATGGTATAATTGTATTTGAAAGTTTTATTTAGCAGAAGGAATGTATTGATACTTTTTCCATTCATGTTTATTTTGTATACACACAAAGATGGACTGTTTATCAATGGAATGTTTATGATTATTATGTTATTACCATATTAAAACATGTTTGCTTGAGAAGTGCTAGCCAAGTGCTAGCTTAGGTCAGATAGAGAGCATCGGATTAGTAATCCAGGGGTTGCGTGTTTGATCCTCAGACAAGGTGTAATTTTACCTTGACAATTGATCTCCATCATTTGAGTGTAATTGTCACTTGTCCCTCACACCTGATTTAGATTAGTACTCAGTCACTTGAGGAAAAATTGGTAATAACTGGTTAGTCATCCAGGAAAGCCAGTGAGTAAATCATTTTTGACTGGCAATATATGCTGAATATAAAAAAATTTAACTTTGTAATATATTCAGTTCTTTACAGTATTCATACAATTAAAATTAAAGAATGCTTACAAAAATTATAATAATGCACTCAAATCTAAATAATGTAAATTTAACTAAATTAGCAAGAAAAATTTTAATGGTTTTTACATAATACATAATGTCATATGATATAATTTGGTTACCTTGTTCTGAGCATATTGCTCCATAATTACTGAAGATATTTAGATACAATTATATTGTCCTGTAAGCATTGATTTTTTTTCCTGCAAGTGAAGAATATAACACAAAATTTTGTTGACAAAAGAAAAGAAGTAAAATTTGATATTTGAGAACAATTCAGTATTGAACTTAGTGTTAGAATATTGCTTAATAAATAATTAAATATCTTTTAAAAGGCGTATAAGACTTTATTCAGCACCCTGCTGTTTTATTTGTATACATATAGCCACTTATCTACAACTTGAGACCGTATAGGTGTTCTTGTCTGACCAGGTTACACCGATATTTTACCTACACATCAATCTTGTAACGATCTTTTGTCAACACTTGTGTTTTAAAATACTGCTAACATTCGTCCGAATTCTGTTTGTTAAGGTTTAGCCACCATGCCAGGGTTATACGTTCACTCAAGTATTAACTGGGTTGATCGTCATTGAATAAGAAACATGTATGAATAGTGCGAGGGTATGTATAGAAATTATATTTATAATCACACTATACGTACATTGACATACAATTGTCAACATTTGTGGTAGCAGAAATTGTTTGAGTTTACGCTACTTAAATTTCGTTGTATAAAGTGAGAGAAATTGTTGTGAAGAATGCGTCAACTTGTAAGAACTGTGGACATGGTATTAAAAGGGATCAAGTAAAGTTTTCATATTCTATTGATAGACTGGATTACTTTGCATAACTATTACGTGAAAATAGTTCCAGTGTATTATTATTGAAGGTGGGACATTCTTGTATTAAGTTGATCTTTTTTTTTTTTTTTAAATTTTATGTGTGTTTTGTGTATTGTTTAAATTATAGAGTAAATGGAATATCTTAAATAAAGGTATGTTGAAATTCTTTTACTCAAGTTTTCACTTCTTGCATAATCTTATCAGTTAAATATCCCGATTGACTGGTTTCGAAATGTTTATATAGAATAAAGCCCCACCTAACACTTATTATTACTCATATCTTTTGGTTTAAAAATAGTTCTATAAATTGTGTTTAATATATTTATATATCTGATATACAGAAGCCTTTTCTTTTGACATTTAAATCAAGAAAAAAAAATTGGGAAATTCATGCACATTTTTGGTATGTTTCAATTTTTGTTTACTTTTTCATATAAAAAGTACCAGATTAGCTTGAAAAAAAGTGTTTTATATTGTAACTTTATTGTTTATTCATATGAATGAATTACCTTATATATTTTAAAATATATTTAATATGTATTTTACAAAACAAGTGTACTATACTAAGAGTTGTTCATGTTATTAGCTCGACTATTCGATAAGAATAAGTAGAGCTATTGCAGTCACCCGAGCGTCGGCGTCGGCGTCGGCGTCGGCGTAACCACTTATGTTAAAGTTTTTGTAATAGTTCAAATATTTTCAAAGTCCATTGACATATGGCTTTGAAACTTTGCACACTTGTTCACCATCATGACCCCAACCTGTAGACAGGAGGAGGTAACTCTATCAAGCATTTTGACAGAATTATGCCCCTTTTTCGACTTAGAATTTACGTTAAAGTTTTTGTAATAGTTCAAATATTTTCAAAGTCCATTGACATATGGCTTTGAAACTTTGCACACTTGTTCACCATCATGACCCCAACCTGTAGACAGGAGGAGGTAACTCTATCAAGCATTTTGACAGAATTATGCCCCTTTTTCGACTTAGAATTTACGTTAAAGTTTTTGTAATAGTTCAAATATTTTCAAAGTCCATTGACATATGGCTTTGAAACTTTGCACACTTGTTCACCATCATGACCCCAACCTGTAGACAGGAGGAGGTAACTCTATCAAGCATTTTGACAGAATTATGCCCCTTTTTCGACTTAGAATTTACGTTAAAGTTTTTGTAATAGTTCAAATATTTTCGAAGTCCATTGACATATGGCTTTGAAACTTTGCACACTTGTTCACCATCATGACCCCAACCTGTAGACAGGAGGAGGTAACTCTATCAAGCATTTTGACAGAATTATGCCCCTTTTTCGACTTAGAATTTACGTTAAAGTTTTTGTAATAGTTCAAATATTTTCAAAGTCCATTGACATATGGCTTTGAAACTTTGCACACTTGTTCACCATCATGACCCCAACCTGTAGACAGGAGGAGGTAACTCTATCAAGCATTTTGACAGAATTATGCCCCTTTTTCGACTTAGAATTTACGTTAAAGTTTTTGTAATAGTTCAAATATTTTCAAAGTCCATTGACATATGGCTTTGAAACTTTGCACGCTTGTTCAACATCATGACCCCAACCTGTAAACAGGAGGAGGTAACTCTATCAAGCATTTTGACAGAATTATGCCCCTTTTTCGACTTAGAATTTACGTTAAAGTTTTTGTAATAGTTCAAATATTTTCAAAGTCCATTGACATATGGCTTTGAAACTTTGCACACTTGTTCACCATCATGACCCCAACCTGTAAACAGGAGGAGGGAACTGTATCAGGCATTTTTTTTACTATCAAGCACTAAGAATAGTCGAGCATGCTGTCCTACCGACAGCTCTTGTTATATAGGCAATGTGTATTGTTTTCCCCACAATGAAGAATGTTGTGTATATAGTTAATGTTTAATGATGTTTTTACAGTTACCAATAGTCAAAATAGTTACATCATCTTTAACTTGAATTCTCAGTAATACATACGGTATGAATTTTTAATTTTCAGCATGGTATGTAGAAATAATGAATGCAACTCAAATTTACCTAAGAAAGGTATTGCAAGTAATTACTTTATTGAATACAATTTTTTAAACAAAACTGTAATTCATCAATCATAAAAAAATAAAAAAAAAAATTTTGTGCAAATGTAACATGTAACAAATAGCATTCAATCACAAGTTTTATGGTGGGATTGATCCTGACCCATCAGTAAGGTGATTGGGCGGGGAATTGTCCCCACAAAGCAGGAGTTAGCAAACAATTTGCTAGGCTTGGTGGTGATCCTGGATTGCAAATGACTGGCAGAATTAAGTTAGATGTTGAACATTTCTTAAGACAAATGTATATATGATTTGATGTATTTTATGGCAGAAAAGTTTGAAGTACTGTACATGTCAGTTCTTAATTAACCTTTAACTGCTTAACTTTATAAATAGACCTGTATGGCTTCCATTTTTAGAACTATTTTTTATCAATTTTAGGGATATCAAGATAAAAATTAAAGTTAATCAGACTGCATGAACCTGGATTTATAGTGTTATCAAGGCAGACCATTTTCGGTTTAACCTAGCTGGAATTTTTAGATATCTCTTTTGCATAGGTGGCAACCTTCTTTTTTTTCATACCTTGCTGCTTGTACTGAAGGGGTAAAACTGTACATCATAACAAAATATAACTCAGATTTAGCTGACATAGTTTCTTCTCCTGTTCTAAAGGTGTGTCTTGAGATTAGCCGTTAATCATGATATACCACCCTGTATGAAGAATGTATATTATTAGAGTTTTCTTTGATCCTGTCTAACATTTATGTCAACTTCTTTATAGACAAGTTTCTTAAACAGACCATTTGAATAACTGTTTTAAAGAGATAAAAGTGGTAAAAGAAAGCTAATAAAATACCAATACAGCTATATATCATGAAAAGCTGTGGATTGTATATTGATAAGTGGCGTTGTTTTTATTTCCTTCAATCAGATAGTTTAGCGGTATGCAGAAGATCGTTAGATTGTATTGATTGGGAAAAATCAATCGGACAAGTGCTCCTGTCTGCAACATAAAAATGTTGATATAGTTGGAGACGTAATCAAAGCTATTTTGCTTTTTTGGCGAAACTTTGTCCTGGTATTTACATGCTACCTTAATTGCTCTGTTACCTAATACAAGCGTTAATATGATGTAATTTTTTTTATCTTCTTTAAGTGTGAGAATATATTGTATAATTGTCAATAGACATTATATCATTATGTTAAGAAATTTCAATAGGCCCAGTTATCTTTCTGTGTGCATATTATTGAAAGATCTTTACAAGTTGTACTGATCTTAAAAAATAACATTTTCATAAAGTTTTTTCTGGTGTTATGTAAATCAGTTAGATCCCCTTTTCCAAACATTAAATGAGATAATAGAATTTAATTAATAAGTACTAATGATTTTAAAATAACAGCAAGGTCTTTAAATATTGATTTAAACCGTAATTTGCTGAATTTGTGTAATGGATTTGGTCATCTTTTAACTTGGAGTTAAAGTTCTTTAAGCTACTGTCCCACATATTGTAGTTTGGACGTTTTTGAAATAAAATGTTATCAAAAGATAAAATTTCACCACAGGCACATGCATTTATAATGGAACTAGATGAATAATACATGTCTTGTACGTAGAAAAAACCGTTTGGTCACAGTTGCAAATTTTACTTTTATGCATATTTAATAACTGTTAACAAACATGTTGATTTTTTGTGTCGCCTCTACGGAGTAGTGGCGACATATAGGGATCACTTCTCCGTCGTCTGTCTGTCCGTCTGTCTGTCTGTCTGTCCGTGCGTCCGTCACAAAACTTGTCCGGACTACTCCTCATAAACTACTGGTGCAATTTCATCCAAACTTTACAGGAATGATCAGTACCAAGTCTAGTTGTGCATATTGTCAGCATTTTCTGGTTCAATGATTTTTGTCAGAGTTATGGCCCTTTAATAATTTTTAATTTTAAAGTTTGTCCGGACTACTTCTCTTATACCACTTATGCAATTTCAATGAAACTTTACAGGATTGATCTGTAGCTCAAGTCCTTGCGCATATTGCAAGGGTTTTCCGGTTGAATGATTTTTGGCCGAGTTATGGCCCTTTGATAAAAAGGTTTCTTTTTCTGTGTGTTGCCAGATACACAAAAGCTTGTCCGGACTACTCCTCATAAACTACTGGTGCAATTTCATCCAAACTTTACAGGAATAATCAGTACCAAGTCTAGTTGTGCATATTGTCAGCATTTTCCGGTTCAATGATTTTGTCTGAGTTATGGCCCTTTAATAATTTTTATTTTTAAAGTTTGTCCGGACTACTTCTCTTATACCACTAATGCAATTTCAATGAAACTTTACAGAATTGATCTGTAGCTCAAGTCCTTGCGCATATTGCACGGGTTTTCCGGTTGAATGATTTTTGGCCGAGTTATGGCCCTTTGATAAAAAGGTGGTTTTTTTTGTGTGTTGCCAGATACGCAAAAGCTTGTCCGCACTACTCCTCATAAACTACTGGGGCAATTTTATCCAAACTTTACAGGAATAATCAGTACCAAGTCTAGTTGTGCACTGTCCGTCTGTCTGTCCATCTGTCACAAAATTTGTCCCAACATAAAATTGGCCATCATGAGGCGACACATGTGATTACTGATCGCTCTTGTTTTCTATTTTAAGTAATAATGCTAATTTGTAAACAAAAGTCAAAATAATTTCAATCATTATAACCATTTGAGAATTTATGTATCATTTCCCTAAGCTTATTAAACTAGTTTATTTTATCTTTGAATTAAATTCTGTTCATGAAACTATATTACACATATTTGTGTACATGTATTTGATAGGGCACGCATGCCTGAGTTTAATTAATTGTTTAATAATGACTGAGCATTAATAGATTGCCAATATTTTGTAGTAGTATTGGATGGTTTATATAGTACATAAAGCTAACATGTCATTTGTCTCCATTCATTCTGTAATGACAATTCTACATGGTAATAACTTATAGATCTATGTCAGATATATCAGTAAATTATTGGTCAGGCTAACACTGATACCAAAGTCAATTCAGTGCTCTTTTTAAAATGAAAACTGGTTTAGCTATGCACAATATATCAGTTTAATTGTTGTTAGCTAAATTTTTGTCTTGATATTGCAATCCCTCTAATTTCAAATGGACTGTTCCAAGTTCAAAGTTGGTCAAGTCCATTAAACGAATTCAGCAGGTTGAGGGTTAATCAGGATAGGCTGTTTTTATGCTCTTTATTCCCTGCGGTCTGGAGACCGCAGGGTATTGGTACGCGTTTAACTTTTGAGGCATGGAGGAGCACGTGACCTGTTTTTGGTACATGGAGGAGCATGTGATCTGTAAACCGTACATGATTGGTTAATTGACCTTTTCGATAACCTGGCTAAATACCGTTTGCCGGTACGTTACGGATAATCCTCTAGGGAATTAGTCAGAATTACACCTAATTAAGAACAAAAAACTATTACGTGATATTTCTAATTTTCTATAGTTATGTTACCGTTTAAGGTGGAAAAACTTGAATGATGTGTTTGAAAATTATCTATGTTTCTTTATTATGTCTCCAAAATTTTACAAACAATAAATTGTTTTTACTGAAAATCTACAAAATTAAAATATTCGTAGTGGCATCTGCCATAATAAATAGAGATATTTTCTGCGTAAACTTGAGTGTTTACTTTATTTTTTTTATTTATTTATTTTGCTCGGAATTATTCATAAAATGGTAGGCCTATTTAATCATTTTCTTAAAAAAGAAATAATTGTTTTATGTAAGACCTTCTCCGGTCATCAACGGTCACCAGTTTCCGAAGACCTTCTTCTTCTACTTCTTCTTCTTCTTCCAATATACTGGCCACCTTCAACTAACTGAAGTTTACTGCCAGGTTAATGCGCAAGACGGAAAGAAAGAGTAAAAATAGTGAGAAATATATACAGTGCAGGTTAAAAACGGACAAGAGTGTGGTTTAGATATAGAGTTGGGACAGATGAGTACGGAATGACTCAACTGTACCGGCTGACGTAGTGTCTGGAGGTAGGCTGTTCCAGTCTTTGATGGTACGTGGGAAGAAAGATTGTTGACGGTATTGTGTACGGCAGTAGGGTATCTTGAAGGTTAGGTGTGTGAATTTCTTGTAGATGTGGAGTTGGAGGGTATGAGTTGTGAATTGTCTAGAGCGACCTTGTTGTTGATGACTTTGTAGAGCATGATCAGTCTGGCCTCCTTTCGACGTTCTTGTAATGGTTTCCATTCAAGATCTGCAAGCATGTCTGTGACGCTGGACCTGTTGTGGTACTTGTTTTTAACAAACCGTGCAGCACGTCGTTGGACCATGTCTAGACGGTGTATGTCTCCTTCTCGTGGGGGTCCCAGACAGTGCTCGCATACTCTACTGTGGGGCGGACTAGAGCTTTGTAGGCTGTTTCTTTGGTGGAAGTAGAGGCGATGTTGAGGTTTCTTCGCAGGAAGCTGGTGGTGCGGTTGGCTTTGTTACAAATGTTGTGTATATGTTGGCCCAAGTCTAGGTTGTTATTCAGGGTGCATCCAAGGTATTTAGCTGATGTGACGTGTTCTAAAGTATGACCATGAAGAGTGTAGTTATGGCAGATGGGCTTCTTTTCTTGGAGATGGTGAGGACTTGGCATTTGTCTGGATGGAATGACATTTTCCATTTCTCTTCCCAGACAGCTAGTTTGTCGAGGTCAGCTTGTAGGGTGGAACAGTCAGACTTGTTTGTGATGGCAAGATAGGCCAGCGTATCGTCTGCAAATAGTCGGACGACTGCGTTGAGACCTCTGGGATGTCATTTATGTAGAAGAGGAACAGACTCGGGCCAAGGACTGAGCCCTGTGGGACGCCGGATTCTACAGATACTGTATCTGAGGTTACCCCTTCCAAGACTACAGATTGGATCGGTTGCTTAGGAAAGCCTGAATCCACAGGTTGGTCTTGCCTCTGATGCCGTAGTGCTCCAGTTTGTGGGATAAAAGGCTATGACAAACTTTGTCGAAGGCCTTGGCGAAGGCCTTCTACGATTATTTATCCCCCCCCCCCCCCCAAAAAAAAAAAAAAAAAATGTTGAAATAGTTAAATAAAATATCTTAATATCATTAAAAATGTTCCCCGCAGGAAACCATTTTACTTGTCACTTAGATTTTTCAGCATACTGTCTGTTGACTTGTCTGTTTCCGTGTGTGACTCTGTCTATAAGGTAGTTGACCATCAGGGTCTTAATATTCTCTGAGAACAACTCGAACCTTAGTCATAGCAGTTCCATTATGTTATTTTTGGATTAAAGATACAGTTCGGTCCTGCAATGAAATAAAGTCTTGGCCCATAGTTGAATTTGACCACTAAGGTCAAATTTTCACATACATGCCATAACGTCCCGGATGTCTTTTAAAATGATAAATATCATATGTCGACCTAAAAGACAACTTATAAAACTAGTAAGTTAACTGTTTATCATTAAAATTCAGGAGAAAGTCGTCCTAATTTAATAACGTTATACGATTGACACCCCCCCCACTTTTCCACAACTGCCTAAACATCCATTATTGCCGCGATGAAAAGTGTCCCGGAAAGCTGTCCAAAAATTATGGCATGTATGAATTTTCATAATTAACAAACATTGACGATCTAAGCTTTTTTTATTTCTTTTGGAGTTAAAATTTTATTCATGTTTAAAACATTTTGGATAGGGCAAATGTTTTATGAATTTATTCTGTTTAAAATGGTCTTTATTTTTAGCTCACCTGACCACGAAGTGGTCATGGTGAGGTATAGTGATGGGGCTATGTCCGGCGTCCGTCGTCGTGCGTCGTTCGTCATCAACAATTGGGTTGTTAACAGTCTAGCAGTCACAGTTTTGATTGGATCATCATCAAACTTTGTCAGAATGTTTGTCTCAATGAAATACAGATCGAGTTCGAAGATGGGTTATCTCGGGTCAAAAACTAGGTCACAGGAGCTAAAAATAGAAAAAGCTTGTTAACACTCTAGAGGCTGCAGTTTTCATCCAAATATTCTGGAAATTTGTCAGGAAGGTTGTTTTGATGATATCTAGGTCAAGTTCGAAGATGGGTCATCTCCGGTCAAAAACTAGGTCACAGGAGCTAAAAATAGAAAAAGCTTGTGAACACTCTAACAATTGGGTTGTTAACAGTCTAGCAGTCACAGTTTTGATTGGATCATCATCAAACTTTGTCAGAATGTTTGTCTCAATGAAATACTGATCAAGTTCGAAGATGGGTTATCTCGGGTCAAAAACTAGGTCACAGGAGCTAAAAATAGAAAAAGCTTGTTAACACTCTAGAGGCTGCAGTTTTCATCCAAATATTCTGGAAATTTGTCAGGAAGGTTGTTTTGATGATATCTAGGTCAAGTTCGAAGATGTGTCATCTCCGGTCAAAAACTAGGTCACAGGAGCTAAAAATAGAAAAAGCTTGTTAACACTCTAACAATTGGGTTGTTAACAGTCTAGCAGTCACAGTTTTGATTGGATCATCATCAAACTTTGTCAGAATGTTTGTCTCAATGAAATACAGATCGAGTTCGAAGATGGGTTATCTCAGGTCAAAAACTAGGTCACAGGAGCTAAAAATAGAAAAAAGCTTGTTAACACTCTAGAGGCTGCAGTTTTCATCCAAATATTCTGGAAATTTGTCAGGAAGGTTGTTTTAATAATATCTAGGTCAAGTTCGAAGATGGGTCATCTCCGGTCAAAAACTAGGTCACAGGAGCGAAAAATAGAAAAAGCTTGTTACCACTCTAGTGGCTGCAGTTTTCATCCAAATATTCTGGAAATTTGTCAGGGAGGTTGTTTTGATGATATCTAGGTATAGTTCGAAGATGGGTCATCTCCGGTCAAAAACTAGGTCACAGGAGCTAAAAATAGAAAAAGCTTGTTAACACTCTGGTGGCTGCAGTTTTCATCCAAATATTCTGGAAATTTGTCAGGAAAGTTGTTTTGATGATTTCTAGGTCAAGTTCGAAGATGGGTCATCTTTGGTCAAAAACCAGGTCACAGGAGCTAAAAATAGAAAAAGCTTGTTAACACTCTAGTGGCTGCTGTTTTCATCCAAATATTCTGGAAATTTGTCAGGAAGGTTGTTTTGATGATATCTAGGTCAAGTTCGAAGATGGGTCATCTCCGGTCAAAAACTAGGTCACAGGAGCTAAAAATAGAAAAAGCTTGTTAACACTCTAGTGGCTGCAATTTTCATCCAAATATTCTGGAAATTTGTCAGGAAAGTTGTTTTGATGATTTCTAGGTCAATTTCGAAGATGGGTCATCTCCGGTCAAAAACTAGGTCACAGGAGCTAAAAATAGAAAAAGCTTGTTAACACTCTAGTGGCTGCAGTTTTCATCCAAACATTCTGGAAATTTGTCAGGAGGGTTGTTTTGATAATTTCTAGGTCAAGTTCCAAGATGGGTTATCTCCGGTCAAAAACTAGGTCACAGGAGTTAAAAATAGAAAAAGCTTGTAAACACTCTAGTGGCTGCAGTATTGAGTCAAATATTCTGGAAATTTGTCAGGAAAGTTGTTTTGATGATTTCTGGGTCAAGTTCGAAGATGGGTCATCTTTGGTCAAAAACCAGGTCACAGGAGCTAAAAATAGAAAAAGCTTGTTAACACTCTAGTGGCTGCAGTTTTCATCCAAATATTCTGGAAATTTGTCAGGAAAGTTGTTTTGATGATTTCTATGTCAAGTTCGAAGATGGGTCATCTCTTGTCAAAAACTAGGTCACAGGAGCTAAAAATAGAAAAGGCTTGTTAACACTCTAGTGGCTGCAGTTTTCATCCAAACATTCTGGAAATTGGTCAGGAAGGTTGTTTTGATGATTTCTGGGTCAAGTTCGAAGATGGGTCATCTTAGGTCAAAAACTAGGTCACAGGAGCTAAAAATAGAAAAAGCTTGTTTACACTCTAGTGGCTGCAGTTTTGATTCAAATATTCTGGAAATTTGTCAGGAAGGTTGTTTTGATGATTTCTGGGTCAAGTGCTAAGATTGGTTATGTCCGGTCAAAAACTAGGTCACAGGAGCTAAAAATAGAAAAATCTTTTTAACACTCTAGTGGCTGCAGTTTTGATCCAAATTTCCTGGAAATTGGTCAGGAAGGTTGTTTTGATGATTTCTAGGTCAAGTTTGAATATGGGTCGTGTCCGGTCAAAAATTAGGTCACATTGCCCAAATATGTAAAAATCTTTATAACACTTTAGAGGTCACATGTTTGACTCAGTTGTCATCAAACTTGGCCATGATGCTTGTTTAAGACATTGCTTGGATGCGGTTGTGTCAGGTGAGCGATCCAGGGCCATCATGGCCCTCTTGTTCTTTAATAAAGTTACCAAATTGAATGATGATGACTGGGTTTTAAGTTTATAAAGATCAATTGTTATAGATTGTAAAATGACTACTTTGTGTATGACAAATATATTACATTAATAGTTCTTGAAGATGATTGTTCAAAATGCATTCAGCACTGCATTATTACAGGCAATTTATTATTCTAATCTAAAAACTTCACAAATTTGTAAGATATTTGTATATACTGATTGTTTTGTAACTGGTGATTTATTATACAATTAGATCTTGACAAAGTTTTTAGTCTGACTTGCATTAATATAGATCAGTATTTGTTTAGTATGTTACATTTTATGAAAATAGTTTGTAAAATTAAATTTTGTAAACGTCAATTTTATAACACGATGTTCTTTGTTAATGACTTATATATACCGGTAATCTTAAAACAATCCTGCAGAAAACCAGCAATTTATTTTGTTAGTAGATTGTATAATTTCCATATAAATTTGAAAAACTCAATGTTTGTATGAGTGCATATTGTTTGTCTACACCCATTGTACTGCTTGAACTTTTTTGCTTATTTAAGAGAAATGGCATTTAGAAGTGGCAGTTTTTATGCAGTAATGGACTATACAAAGTATATGGAGAGCTGTCCCATCCTCTGCAGTAAAATATTTTTTGCTATAACTTTTGTATTGCTTAAGAATTATCTACTTCAAACTTCAAATAATTTATAATTTTTATGTTCCTCATTATCATCCCTATCATGTGATAACAGATAAGGTTAATAACTTTAGCATCATTTTTTTCAGAATTATCTCCCCTTTCCTTAAAAATGTTATTTTTTTTCTCTAACTTCTTTATTTCATAAGGGGTCTAATTAATACTTCAAATATAATGTTCTTTATCATGAACCACCTCATATGTGACATGGCTCTGAACTCTAGCACCGTTTTTCCAGAGTTATCTCCCCATGAATTTATATTTTTATGCCCCAGAATGGGTCACTTTGAAGTTTCAAATTATCACAATTAGTTAATAGGTACACATATATGTGTCCGGACTGTAACTTTGTCATGCATCGAAGGATTTTAGAATAACTTGGCATAAATGTCTACCACATCAAGACAATATATATGTTGCGACCAAGAATCACGACCCTACTTCAAAGATCAAGGTGACACTTACATTTTGAAGTTTCACTTTATCACAATTAGAGTTTATAGGTACACACCTTAACGTCGGACTGTAACTTTTGATTTTAAAACAACTTGGCACAAATGTCTACCACATCATGATGTGTATTGGCTAAGGCTCATGTCCGTCAGTCCATCCCCACTTAAACAACAATCGTGTCCTGACTATAATTTTGTCATGCTTTGAAGGATTTTGAAATAACTTAGCACAAATGTCTACCACATCACTTCGTTAAAACCACGTCCCTTCTTCAAAGGTCAAGGTCACACTGACATTTTGAAGGTTCATACTATCACAGATAGAGATTATAGGTACACACATTCGTGTCCAGACTAACTTTGTCATGCATCAAACAATTTTAGAATAACTTAGCATAAATGTCTACCACATCAAGATGATGTGTCGCATCCAAGACTCATGTCCCCAGGTGGTAAGTTTGCTATAAATATTACTTTATTTCACAAGAACAATATTTTTCATTCTCTTTTCTTTTCATAATACCTTTTTGCAATGCTTAATAAACCTTTTCAGGGGTATTCGTCACTTTTGCATGACAGCTCTTGTTCCCTATAAAATGTTATTTTTAGCTTGACTATACGAAGAGAGAGCTGTCCTACTCGCCCCGGCGTCGGCGTCCGCGTTAAAGTTTTGGTGCAGTAAAATATTTTTCACTATAACTTTGTCATTTCTTAAGGTATCAACTTCAAACTTCAAATATATGTTCCTTATCATCAACCACATCTTATGTGACAAGGTTAATAACTCTAGCACCAATATTTGCAAATTTATCTCCCCTTGAATTTAGAATTTTCCTTAAAAAATACTATTTTTTACTGTTACTTCTTTATTTCTTACGGGATCAACTTCATACTTCAAATTTATGTACCTTATCATCATCCCATCTTATGTGATAAGGTTCATAACTCTAGCACCAATATTTTCAGATTAATCTCCCCTTGAACTTAGAATTTTCCTCAAAAAATACTATTTCTTACTGTTTCTTCTTTATTTCTTAGTGGATCAACCTCATACTTCAAATATATTTACGTTATCATCATCCTCATCTTATGTGACAAGGTTCATAACTCTAGCACCAATATTTTCAGATTTATCTCCTCTTGAACTTAGAATTTTCCATAAAAAATATTATTTTATACTGTTACTTATTTATTTCTAAAGGGATCAACTTCATACTTCAAATATATGTACCTTATCATCATCCACATCTTATGTTACAAGGTTCATAACTCTAGCACCAATATTGCAAGAATTATCTCCCCATAAACTTAGATTTTTTTACTAGAAAAATGTTATTTTTTACTATAACTTTTTTATTTTTAAAGGTATCTACCTCAAACTTCAAATACTTATTCCTTATCATCAATTACATTTTATGTGACAATGTTCATAACTCTTGAAGTAATATTTACAGATTTATCTCTCTTTGAACATAGGATTTTCTTTAAGAAATATAATAACTTCTTTACTTTTTAAGGTATCTACTTCAAACTTCAAATATATATTTCTTATCATTACACAAATGTTGTGTGTAAAGGTCCATAACTCTAGCATGACTATTTCTAGAATTATTTCCCTTGATCTTGGAATTTATGTTAACAAATGTTATTTTTTTACTATAACTTAATACATAATTATACATAATTTATTTTTCTTTCATAGTTTTGTCCTTACTGCGTCCAGTATTTTATTAGTCGAGCTTCGCTGTCTCCTGTGACAGCTCTTGTTTAATAAAACTTATCAACTTCAAACTTCAAGCTATTATAGTAGAACAAAATCGTTTTATTATTGATTTTATGCATGTTTATTGAACCACAAGATTTGCCCAAAAAATCAGCCACAAGTATAAATGATTTTATTGCAAATTAGGGATAGCTTGTCTCCTGGATATTTATTGTGGTTGAAAGAATGTCATCATATCTCATGCCATTTAACTATACATTGTATCTTTTATTATGTGCATTTTTTTGAAAACTTACATTCTTTGTTATATTATAATGTGAACATGAGTACAAATTTTTTGGAAAACTTAAGTCTCTGAAGGCTTATGGTGTAATGATTTGAAATATAGTTCAGATATGCCACAAGTATAGTTCAGATATGCCACAAGTGTAATTCAAATATGCCACAAGTAACGTTCAGATATGCCACAAGTATAGTTCAGATATGCCACAAGTAACGTTCAGATATGCCACAAGTATAGTTCATATATGCCACAAGTATAGTTCAGATATGCCACAAGTATAGTTCAGATATGCCACAAGTCTAGTTCAGATATGCCACAAGTCTAGTTCATATATGCCACAAGTATAGTTCATATATGCCACAAGTATAGTTCATATATGCCACAAGTATAGTTCAGATATGCCACAAGTATAGTCCATATATGCCACAAGTATAGTTCATATATGCCACAAGTCTAGTTCATATATGCCACAGTCTAGTTCAGATATGCCACAAGTATAGTTCAGATATGCCACAAGTCTGGTTCAGATATGCCACAAGTCTGGTTCATATATGCCACAAGTATAGTTCAGATATGCCACAAGTATAGTTCAGATATGCCACAAGTATAGTTCAGATATGCCACAAGTATAGTTCAGATATGCCACAAGTCTAGTTTAGATATGCCACAAGTATAGTTCAGATATGCCACAAGTATAGTTCAGACATGCCACAAGTACATGTATAGGCCGTGGACTACTGTACAGTCTCTGATCAGACCATGAAAGTGCATGACAAAAGCCTTACTGGTCAAAAGCTCTCGCAAAATTGACAATGTGGTGAATATGTTTAAAGGATTTTCAAATTGGCAGAGAAATTGATGTCCTATCTCATTTTAAAATTTTTAGATGGAAGCTAGGGCTTTTTGGGGGTCTTTGACTATCTCCCAACAGTTACTCTATTAGAGTTTTTTCATATTAAATGGGGTTATCATATCTGGTATAAATCCTTGTACTCAGTGCATAGTTTCATTTTAAGTTTTCGTGAAAATTTTAAGTGTTGAACTATATTGTAAAGATAACATGCGTGTACATTAAATGTTTAATCAGACATAAATGGATGGTGAGATAGGTTTATGTAACATTTGTATGCTATCTTAACTATCATTCTTCTGGTACTTGACCATCACTAGAGAGGTTGATAAATGGTAATACTTTTAAATGTCACTTTATCTTTGAGAAATGTCGTCACATGCATTTCAAATATGGGTTTAATCAGTATTTTCAGAAAATTGAAATACACTCTTTATCTGGTAATGACCAAATTATGAAAATAGTACATGTACTATACTGATTATTTTCATTGCACATTGGATATTTACAGAATTATGTTATTCAAGCTTTATTGAAGTAAATATCTTCAGAAGTTATTGGAACCAGTGGTATTCTTTTTAGCTCGACTATTCGATAAGAATAAGAGCTATTGTAGTACCCCGAGCGTCAGCGTCGGCGTCGGCGTAACCACTTATGTTAAAGTTTTTGTAATAGTTTAAATATTTTCAAAGTCCATTGACATATGGCTTTGAAACTTTGCACACTTGTTCACCATCATGACCCCAACCTGTAAACAGGAGGAGGTAACTGTATCAAGCATTTTGACAGAATTATGCCCCTTTTTCGACTTAGAATTTATGTTAAAGTTTTTGTAATAGTTCAAATATTTTCAAAGTCCATTGACATATGGCTTTGAAACTTTGCACACTTGTTAACCATCATTACCCCAACCTGTAAACAGGAGGAGGTAACTGTATCAAGCATTTTGACAGAATTATGCCCCTTTTTCGACTTAGAATTTACGTTAAAGTTTTTGTAATAGTTCAAATATTTTCAAAGTCCATTGACATATGGCTTTGAAACTTTGCACACTTGTTCACCATCATTACCCCAACCTGTAAACAGGAGGAGGTAACTGTATCAAGCATTTTGACAGAATTATGCCCCTTTTTCGACTTAGAATTTACGTTAAAGTTTTTGTAATAGTTCAAATATTTTCAAAGTCCATTGACATATGGCTTTGAAACTTTGCACACTTGTTCACCATCATTACCCCAACCTGTAAACAGGAGGAGGTAACTGTATCAAGCATTTTGACAGAATTATGCCCCTTTTTCGACTTAGAATTTACGTTAAAGTTTTTGTAATAGTTCAAATATTTTCAAAGTCCATTGACATATGGCTTTGAAACTTTGCACACTTGTTCACCATCATGACCCCAACCTGTAGACAGGAGGAGGTAACTCTATCAAGCATTTTGACAGAATTATGCCCCTTTTTCGACTTAGAATTTATGTTAAAGTTTTTACAATACCTTAAATATTTTCCAAGTCCATTGACATATGGCTTTGAAACTTTGCACACTTGTTCACCATCATTACCCCAACTTGTAGACAGGAGGAGGTAACTCTATCAAGCATTTTGACAGAATTATGCCCCTTTTTCGACTTAGAATTTATGTTAAAGTTTTTGTAATACCTAAAATATTTTCAAAGTTCATTGACATATGGCTTTGAAAATTTGCACACTTGTTTACCATCATTACCCCAACCTGTAAACAGGAGGAGGTAACTGTATCAAGCATTTTTTTACTATCAAGCTCTAAGAATAGTCGAGCGTTGCTGTCCTATCGACAGCTATTGTTAAGTTAAGGTGTAGTTTTGTTTTAGCATTTGAAGAAATGAATAACTTGTTTTGCTTTGGATATGCTAGTTCATTGAGAGATGAATCAGTGGCTTTTGGAGACATGGTGTTTCTTAATGCAAATAAACTTGTATTGCTTATTTCTCTCAATTAATGTAAAGACAGTAGCACATTTCTTTTTATTGCTGATAAGTATTTTTGGAATTGGGCTGTTGAATTTCTGCTTATATCATATATTAATTTTGACTTTGGTCTGTATACATATTTTAATTCACAGGTCTGACTGTTGTAACTATTTATAGTGGATTGCACCATCATACATTGTTTTATCATTACGGGTAATTAAGGGGGATAGAGTGGGGGCAACAATGCAAATATAGGAGTTGTACACAGCTCAAATCAGCTACCATAAAAGTTTGATCATGTTTTAAGTGTATGCATTTAAAATAAAGTAAACAAATCATAAAACATGGATCTGTTGATATAGTGGTTGTTTTAATGATATATGCATGTTTGATTGCCAATGCCAAGTTTTTAATAAAAAAAAACAACAAACCAGGTTTGATTAAATTGTTATATTTGTTTTACAGTTTTATAAATCATTTAGTTTATATTTTAGCTTCTATTTTGGAGCTTTCACCATGTCACTCTCAGTGTCAGTGTTTTTCAAGTCTAATGTTTGTGTCCCCCCCCCCCCCCTATGTCTCCTTAAACACTTAAAATGTTTTCATGAAACAAATGTTAACCATATTGAAGCATTTTGCTGGATACATGATGCAGCACTAGATCAAGGTCAAGGTTGCACCTGAAGGGTCAAATGTTTGTGCATAACTCTGTATCTCATATAATACATTTGAAGTAATTCGAGAAACTTGGGTTAATGTTGAGATACAATTTACAGATTGGTTGGCATGTCCGTTTCAGCTCAAGGCCAGGGTCATTCCTGAAGGTCAATGTCCTTTTTTATCAGTATCTTACTCATATCAATTGTAATGCAATCAGTATTATTTTGTAAATTCTATTTTTTTTTCTTTTGCAGAAAAGTGTAAAAGAAGGATAAAAAATTCATACTACACATGGAATTTTATATGCTAGTGAACTAAGTGGATTAAATACAAAAGACATTCAAATGGATTTATAAACACTTTTAGTAAGTATTAAATTTTTCAACTTTCATTGAGAAAAAAAAAATCTTATTATACCCATATTTTAGCTCAAGGACATGATTTCTTTTATTCTGTCTGTTCATTTCTGCAGGCAAGACCTTGGCTGTAACAACTTTATTTTATATGCTACAGAGTCTTTATGGTTGGACAAAACTTAAAAACCTTGGAATAGAAATCTGTTTTAACCTATAGATTGAATTATGGCATTGACCCCTAAATGACATTAATTTTCAAGTTTAAATTTCTAATTCTGTTACTGAATCATTTATAGACACATTTGGTATCTAGCCATTTGTGTTTTAAAAACATACATGTAATATTAGAACATTTCTCAGCTTAAATTATTTAAAGTACGTGTATGAAGAACATTTCCAGCTTTAATTATTGTAAAGTATGTTTTTGAAATGACTATTCAAAAATTTATATGTGTGGCTGTTGGAGCACAATTAAAGCTTTTGACTATTTGATATGATTGAACATCTCAAAAATGTGAATACTTGTTGGTGGGTATCACAATGGTTGCATTGGAATGACCAATATGTATGACATGATTGTTTATAGAACATTTTTCAATAACATTTGAGATCATTGTTAACATGATTTTTCCCTATGAATTTTGAAATTGTTGTTTATATTTTACTGTTGCATTTGTTGTCTTCAACACTACAAGTAGGTATAGTTAAACTGATTCAAAGTAATCATAAATTATGAGATTATGATTTAATAATTCTAATTTTACTATAAAATCCTTGTGTTATTATATATATATATTGATAGTCCATTTTAAAGTTCTTATGACAACCCTTACCCTGCTCGACCCAAATCATGGCCATATTAGTTAGTCTTTGCCACCAGTATAGAACCACGCCAGCGTGCATGTGTGCATGCCGTCTGACCAGGCTCTATAACTGTGTGCTGACCAACTTCAAATTTTCAATTTCATGTCCCTTAAATTCAAATTGGACAGTTCCAAATATGAACTTGATAAGTCCATTTAAGAATATAGCAGATGAAGGGTTAATTTAGTCAGGAAGAATGAAGAGAACCAATTGCCTTTGTTTCGTTGACAAACTAATGGAAACGTTACTGTAACATAGTTTGAATAATTTTTATGTAACCTCTTGCTACCATACTGACTTATAACACTATGCTAAAATATAAATGTAAATATGCTGTCATAATGCCACAAATCCATGTTGCTATTATTAATTTATTGAAATATTCAAGGTCAAGTTACCTAGCTATCACACCCTTATGATGCCATGATATCATTATCATGTGCCAATGAAGTCATGAAACCATTCTGTCATGAACTTACACTTTGAAACCATTCTTTCATTATGCCATCAACACATGATAACATGAGAAGTTATTCTGTATTTCTTCCATATAATATCAGCTAGGAAGTAATACTTCCCCTGATGCTAGACATCTCTGTTCATACATTTTGTGGCATCTTATGCTACCTAAAATTTATGCAAGATAATCTTCTCTAATACTTTATAAAGATAATGAATAAAAGTATTTAATTTGAGAATGCAAATATTTTGATAATGAAGACATTTTCTGGTGACATTTAATGTTGAAAAATTCTGTTTTGAGCTAATTATTGTTTGGTTTTATTCATACTTGTGACAAGTCACATTATATTTGAATAATTTAGTACTGTACTACTCTTTTTTTAATTCGTATAAAGATATTAACTTTATAAAATTGTAGCATGCCTGAGTGGGAGAGAAAATAAACCTGTAATAAAAGCAAAATGTAAATACTAAAATATTAATTTCAAACACATATTTTTATTTAAGTGTATGACAGTCAGAAGGCCCACCTAAGATAAGAGTTGTCTGAAAGCCTTTAGAATAAGACTCTGTTATACTAGTAAATAATGTTTGTTATACTAGTATATAAACAGAAGAGGACATATTGGTCTTATTCTGTGTGTCTCCTTACACTGGAATCATGGATTTGAGTCCTAGTGAAGCGTTTGAACCATGTTTTCTCCTAGGATACCAGTTATGATAAGTTGTTGCAGTTGGCCTGAAGAGTTTTTCATATTTGCTTTAAGTTTTCTTCACAGTTGACATGTTCTACTAAAAAAAAAAAATCTTTTACTGTAGTGGATACATACAGTCATACCTGTGTTCGTGCCACCTCGAGTTATGGAGAGACTACTAGCTGAAGACCTTTGCCCTTCAATAATTTTACTGCAAAGATAGCGATTGAGGGCACATTGATGCCAGAAATTAATAAATTTATTGTTCTGTAAAAAAGGCAAACATGATTGTGTTCTATGGATTTTGAGATGCTATAATCTAAAGTTAACTAGCACTAAATGTGGTATTATTGTTATAAAGGGAGCAAGATGTAAACAAAATGATATTTTGACTTCCTTACAAAATTCTGAATAACTATAATTAAACAAATTGCAAAAACAGCAAAGAAGGCTAAGCTATATGGCTAATTAGTAATAGGGCAGCAAAAAAGAACAGATTTTGAGAAATAAAATCAATAGAATTTTTAAGGCTTAATGGCCCTTTAAAAGAGACTATAGACCTTTAGAAATTACCTAGTTTCTGATTTGTACAAACAAGATTAACCCTTCACCAAACAAGATAGCAAACTGTTTTCTTTCACAGTGGTTTTGATTATTGAAGACATTGCAAATAGATTTCAAATATGTATAAATAAGCATAAAAACTGACCTTTTACCTTTTAAAATTTGTCCATATATCAATAAATAAAAGATTGATATTCATCCTATCTTGAAATGATCAAATAATTTCATTATTTTTTTTTATTTTTTTTTTCGTTCATAAGATATTTTGACAGAATAAGAAAGATAAAATGGTGATAAATTTATTTATGGTACAATTTGTGGTTTAAGTTTTGTAACATTATTTTGAACTGACTCATATTAATAAAACAAACACAAATCCAGGAGTTGTCTGGAAACACCTTATTGTGTTTAGCTTCGTTTAATTTAACTTAATTTAAAACTAATTATTAAACTATTTAATTTAAAACTTATTATTTAATATTAACTAAAATTTCATATTAAAAGCACTAGAAACCACTGAGGTGAATATCACATTAGCAAGGTTCATAGACTTTGATATTCACCAAAGTCTTCATACAGTAACTGTTTTATATGATCAAATTAAAATTCTTCATTTGATAGATTTTCAAAGTTGTCCGCGGCAATTTCCTTATTCTTGCAAACAAGTCCTAAATAAGCGGATGGAATGTGCAGAGTAGGGATTTCTTTTTGGCTTTCAGTTCCATTTTAAAGTGGATAAATGTTCATATTTTCATAAGAAAAATGTGATTTGAGTTATCAATGTATTTTTGAGAGAAAGAATGCTGTTTGATTTGGTGATGTACATTTGTATTTTTAACATAACATTTTGATTAGTCAAGTAGTATTTTATATACATGTACTTAATAATAGCTGTTAAGCCATTACCGATTGGCTTCTAATAATATACGTTTAAATTTAGAGCCACTCTTTATGATGTTATGATGTATTTAAATTTGAACAATATCATCAAGTTAATATCACTTTCTATTGACTGTCTATAACCTGGGGGAAAAGAAAGTCTTATAATAAATCTCTTTAAATATCACATTTCAACAGAAAGAAAATGCAAAGAAGTAAAAAGAAAATTGTTACATCTCCTTTGAGCTTTGTTAAAACAAAAATAAAGAAATCATGTTGTTTATCTGAAGTATTGAACATTTAGTAAAGTTTAATGAACACCTGTCGTGTTATAGATGTTGATGTTGGGTATAATATACTAATTGATTGCTAAATGGGCAGCCATTATCACTATCTTCCTTGTTTATTAGCCTTCACATAATAAAGCAATCAGTTACCTTATCAGATTGTACAATACTAATAGTAGCTCTCATAAAAATATCAAAACAATGTCTGTCATCAAAAATCCACATGTTCCCAAAAGAAGCTTTTATAATTAAGAGAGATTTCAAAAACCATTATAAGAATGTATATGTTTAATCTTTTATTATGCTCGTAGAAATGTTTTGATGGAACATTTCACACAATTGCCTTTTTGTCCTAACTGCATGCTGTTGTTCCTGTCTGACCATCAGTTACACTTAATTGCTATTTCCACCTTCTTAGTTCAATTAGGTCAGACCTTAGGATCAAAGGGTCACAGGTTTGATGCTCGGGCTAATTTCTCCATGACAAATGATCTCAGACATTGAGCCTAATACCCTGCTGATTCAAAATCTTGTTGGATTAGTAGTCAGTCATTTAGGGAGAAATTGGGAGTTACGGATAAGTTGTCCAAAAAAGCTGGTTAGATGGACCAACCACAGAAATATGACCAAAAATGTGCAAAAGTCAGTGTTAAAAACAAACACACTTGCTGCTTCTCATAGCATCTTTATTATCTGATTGATATCTAAGATATTTATACTTTGGTTCCTTCCATTGACCTTTGCCTGAAGTGAAGTTAATGGTCAATAGCTGCAAGGCCAAAGTCAGCAAGGCTGAAAGTACATTTTCCTAGTTTTCCTCATAGACCAGTTGTTACAAATTTTACACAGTCAAACTGACCTTTAATTTGAAGGTTATATGCATTTAATGAAGATGGAAAAAGGGGAAGTCTGCATAATGGTTATTATCCTAGTACAATCTGTTGAATTTCCCTGAATTATCAATACAGACAACATTTAGATATATTTATACTTACTTAATGGCAAATGGTCATAATAGTATGATGTTTATGAGTAAAATGTCATATTTTGTAAAAAAAAAATTTAAAAAAAATAAACCACTAAAATTTGTTGAGCTAAAGGCAGTGTTTGAATATATTAATGGTAATGTTAGATGGAGACATAAGTGACGCTGTAAGGTGTTTTTTACAAGATCTTTGCGAGATCTTACATTGTCAACCTTTATGTCAGAATGTCTCCAAACATATCTAAACAAAATCAAACTTTACTTGTGTTTTCTTTTGTCAACAGGATATAATGTCTCATAATGTCAACATACAAAAATTAAGTTAAAATGTTTTGTAGCGTATTTCTCTGTTGGATAAGTTAGTTTACCATTTTGTCTGTTGGATAAGTTAGTTTACCATTTCGTAGATCTTTTTTTTTTTTAACTCTTATCTTTCTCAGTATATGATTTCATTTGCCCTGCTTTGAATTTGTAAAGGTCCAATCAAAATATAAGTGATTTCATTATCAAAGTACGAAAATTCAGCAGGCAACAATACAGAGGCTGGTGAGACTGCACACATGTAGACTAGCTATGACTAGCACATGTCTATACTGGTGGCAAAGGCTCATCTGTTCAAGCATGGTAAAGGTTACAAATAAAAATGTTTCATGTTTCAATTATGCTATTTGTGTTGGTCTGTATGTAAATAAAAGAAATGTTTGTTATATTACAGAGAGCAGTATGTAGCCAAACAGAGGAAAGACAATGAAGTTGATATTGTAACTGTAAGTATATTTTCATGTTAGAGGCCTCCTAACATTGTCACCTGCTTTCACCAATGTTTGTGTTGAAAGGTTAACATCCTGTTACTTAACATCGGCATTCACATAATAAACAACTACATACATACTCATTACATTCAAACATAATTGTTAAAACATGGCTGAATTTTG